>NC_041381.1:160754931-160770965 GCF_002162155.2 Triticum dicoccoides
CCCCGCGCCACCACCTTCGTCGGCCGCCCTGGCTGGCCGCCCCGCCCCACCCCTCCCGGTGAGTTGTTTTTTTACGCTTTTTTATATTTACTTTATGTTTGTTTAGTTTAGGTTAGTTTAGTTTAGGTTAGGTTAGGTTAGTTTAGGTTAATTTTGAAGGAAATATGCCCTAGAGGAAATAATAAAGTATTATTTATTTCCTTATTTCATGATAAATGTTTGTTATTCATGCTAGAATTGTATTAACCAGAAACTTAGTACATGTGTGAATACATAGACAAAACAAAGTGTCACTAGTATGCCTCTACTTGACTAGCTCGTTGAATCAAAGATGGTTAAGTTTCCTAGCCATAGACATGAGGTGTCATTTGATTAACGGGAACACATCATTAGAGAATGATATGATTGACTTGACCCATTCCGTTAGCTTAGCACTTGATCATTTAGTATGTTGCTATTGCTTTCTTCATGACTTATACATGTTCCTATGACTATGAGATTATGCAACTCCCATTTACCGGAGGAACACTTTGTGTGCTACCAAACATCACAAGTAACTGGGGGATTATAAAGGTGCTCTACAGGTGTCTCCGAAGGCATTTGTTGTGTTGGCATATTTCGAGATTAGGATTTGTCACTCCGATTGTCGTAGAGGTATCTCTGGGCCCTCTCGGTAATGCACATCACTATAAGCCTTGCAAGCAATGTGACTAATGAGTTAGTTGTTGTATGATGTATTACGTAATGAGTAAAGAGACTTGTCGGTAACGAGATTGAACTAGGTATTGAAATACCGACGATCGAATCTCGGGCAAGTAACATACCGATGACAAAGGGAACAACGTATATTGTTATGCGGTTTGACCGATAAAGATCTTCGTAGAATATGTGGGAGCCAATATGAGCATCCAGGTTCCGCTATTGGTTATTGACCGGAGACGTGTCTCGGTCATGTCTACATAGTTCTCGAACCCGTAGGGTCCGCACGCTTAACGTTCGGTGACGATTTATATTATGAGTTATGTGTTTTGATGTACCGAAGGTAGTTCGGAGTCCTGGATGAGATCGAGGACATGACGAGGAGTCTCGAAATGGCCGAGATGTAAAGATCGATATATTGGATGACTATATTCGGACACTGGAAAGGTTTCGAGTGATTCGGGTATTTATCGGAGTACCGGAGAGTTACGGGAATTCGCCGGGGAGTATATGGGCCTTATTGAGCTTTAAGGGAGAGAGAGAGAGAGGCAGGCTGCACGCGCCCCCAAGGCCTAGTCCGAATTGGACTAGGGGGAGGGGCGGCGCCCCCTCCTTCCTTCTCTTCTCTCTTCCCTTTCTTGGACTCCTACTCCTACTACATGGAGGGGGGGATCCTACTCCCGGTGGGAGTAGGACTCCCCAGGGCGCGCCATACAGAGGGCCGGGCCCTCCCCTCCTCTCCTCCTTTATATACTGAGGCAAGGGGCACCCCATAGACACAAGTTGATATGCTGATCTCTCCCAGCCGTGTGCGGTGGCCCCCTCCACCATATTCCACCTCGGTAATATCATAGCGGTGCTTAGGCGAAGCCCTGTGTCGGTAGCATTATCGACACCGTCATCACGCCGTCATGCTGACAGAACTCTCCTGCGAAGCTCTACTAGATCAGAGTTCGTGGGACGTCATCGAGCTGAACGTGTGCTGAACTCGGAGGTGTCGTACGTTCGGTACTTGGATCGGTTGGATCGTGAAGACGTACAATTACATCAACTGTGTTCTGCTAACGCTTCCGCTTTCGGTCTACGAGGGTACGTGGACATTGTCGGTATCAAAACCGGCGGATCTCGGGTAGGGGTCCCGAACTATGCGTCTAAGGCTAATGGTAACAGGAGGCGGGGGACACAATGTTTACCCAGGTTCGGGCCCTCTCTATGGAGGTAATACCCTACTTCCTGCTTGATTGATCTTGATGATATGAGTATTACAAGAGTTGATCTACCACGAGATCGTAGAGGCTAAACCCTAGAAGCTAGCCTATGATTATGATTGTTGTTGTCCTACGGACTAAACCCTTCGGTTTATATAGACACTAGAGAGGGCTAGGGTTACACAAAGTCGGTTACAGAGAAGGAAATCTACATATCCGAATTGCCAAGCTTGCCTTCCACGCAAAGGAGAGTCCCACCCGGACATGGAACGAAGTCTTCAATCTTGTATCTTCATAGTCCAACAGTCCGGCACAAGTACATAGTCCGGCTGTCCGAGGACCCCTAATCCAGGACTCCCTCCGTAGCCCCTAAACCAGTCTTCAATGACGCTGAGTCCGGCGCACAGATTATCTTCGGCATTGCAACGCGGGTTCCGTCTCCGAATACTCCATAAAAGGTCTTGAACACAAGGATCGTGTCCGGCTCTGCAAAACAATTTCCACATACCACCATAGAGAGCACAATATTCCACAAATCTAATCTGCTGACAACTTTTCATAGCGTGATATGATGCTGCGACTCGGTTATTATTCAAACCGTTTTTCTCAACCTGCTACTGCACATCTTGCGAGGCGGTTTTACTGGCACGTCTTGTCGAAGCAGAGATTGTGTCCCCTTATCACGGGATTCTCATCAATACGGGTGTGGGTAACCCAACCACGCCATCAATGCGGCGCTTGGGGAATAAGCGAGTTTACCGGGCAAGTGGGGAGGCGCAGGATCCCTGCTACCTTTATAAGGAGATAAGGACTCCCCTTTTTCACCCCCGCCTTCTCCTTCCTCTGCTCATCCATTCTGTCTCACTCGAGCTCCAGCGCCCAAGCGTTCGTCTTCTCCGCCCACAAAGGCACTCCGAGAATGTCCGGATCCGGAGCAGGAGGCAAGTGGATGGCCTCCACCATCCGGGAGAAGGATATCAAAAAGCTTTGGGAGGCCGGGTATCTGGCGAAGAGAATCAGCCATCGTCTCCCGACGGCGGGACAGATTGTCCCAACCCCGGAACCCCATGAGAGGGTTGTATTCCTCCCTCACTTTGTCAGCGGGCTAGGGTTTCCCCTCCACCCATTCGTTCGCGGCATCATCTATTACTACGGGATCGATTTTCATGATCTATCCCCAAATTCCTTCCTCAACATCTCGACATTCATCATTGTGTGCGAGGCCTTTCTCCGCATCTTGCCACACTTCATCTTATGGCTGAAGATTTTTAATGTGAAGCCCAAGGTAGTGAGCGGCGAGCATGCTGAGTGCGGAGGTGCCATGGTGAGCAAGATGCCCAACGTCACATGGCCATCAGGTACTTTCAATGATTTCGTCAAAGGGTGGCAACAGCAGTGGTTCTACGTCACTGAGCCGCGCGGCATGAAATGGGCCGTAGCTCCCAAATTCCGATCCGGAGCTCCCCTGCGGCTTACATCCTGGCCCAAGAAGGGCTTGAACTGGTCTTCACCCGATGAGTTGTTGGTGCTCCAGACGTGTGTCAAGGATATGGAAGACAAGAATATCAAACTTGTTAATGTAGTCCAGGTGATGTTAGTTCGCCGAATTCTTCCTTGTCAACACAGGGCCTGCAATTTGTCGGAATTCGACCCGACCAAGCACCAGACCCTGCTGGAGTTCTTTGGATCCTCACACAAAGACATCTGTAAGGTGCTCTTTAATTCCGGCAAATCATGGACGGACTCAGCCGAGGACCGCGGGTACCAAATGTCCCGTCCTGCAAGTTCGGTAAGTCATTGCATGTTGGCAAGTCATACGTTTTATTTGCATAACCCAAGGGAAATGCTTAATGTGTTTTCCACGACTCTCCTAGGGCTGGACGAAGAAGGCGGGGCGGATCTACTGTCCGGCCCCACTGCCAGAAGAACTGGCCGGCCCATTTCTGATGAAGATGCTAGTCCCAGCGCCTTACAAGGCGCCGAAGAAGAAAATCGAGAAGGAGGCCAAAGAGACCAGGCCCGGCCTTCGTCGCCGCGGCACTGAAGACTCCGATGCCCGCTCTTCCTCCGGAGAGGACGAGGAAGAGGAGGAAAATCAATCCCCAGCGAGGGGAAGAAAGAAAAGAACGGCCTCCACATCCTTGGAGGCCGAGTCGCCTAATAAAGGAAAAACTCCCCTTCCGGAGCAGTCCACCGTCGCTACCGACAGCAGCCCGGAGTGGGATCCCAGGGCCTAGCCCCTGGTGAACTCGTGAGTATATAAGAGCCGAACACGTTTGCGCATCCAGAATCACCATGGCATTGTGTTTTCATCATTGAGCTATACATTTTGCAGTCCGGCGAGGTCCCGCACCGAACAATCCTCATCGGAGGACTTACTGGGCTCGGATGATATGGACAGCGGGACACCCCCGAAGGCCCCTTCCCCAAAACACGTGAACGACACCGAGGTATCATCCTAGAGGGGCCCAGGCCAAGGAGGGGGGGGAGATCGTCAAGGCGGCGCCAGGAGGTCAAACTTCAGGGGCCGGACACACGGGAGAAAAGGCTCCCATGGACGTCGACGGCGGGGGCTATCTCGAATTTGGCCCCCAGCCAGACACAATTCCGGAGACCGATACGACTCCAGAATTAGGCAGGCAGCCTCCCTCGGCTGGAGGGGTGCGCCTGTTCCACCGGCAACCTCTGTCCAATAAGAGGTGCCGGATACTTTGTCGGCAGCGTAGAAGAGCACCTCCATCGTTGAAGAACACCGTGCCCTTATGGGTGCGGTGATTGAGAAGATTCAGTCCGCTGAGAGTGGACTGAATGAAGCCTACATCAGCCTTATAACGGGCTTTGAGGTATGTTTTGTGAGGTTTCGAAGAGTGTCATAGTATAAGTAGTAGCCCCTGATACACTGTTTGGTGAAAGAAAAAACCGGACAGAGGATCAAATATATGTTCGCAATAGATTCACTTTATGGCATCTCTCCCTCTTTTTTTATAAGCAGGTGTCTGTAGCGACTGCCGCCTCTCATACTGCGGAAATCTCCGGACTGAAGAAGACTCTGGAGCGGGCCGAAGAAGAACTCGGCCGAGTGAAGAAGCAGTTGGAGGATAACCAAGGTATGCAAAAACCTTGCTCGCATTCAGCGCGAATGAGTAATTTAGTATGATGAAAATATATTCATGGTGTGCTCTAGGGGTGATGACCGAAGTCGAGGCTCTTAAGAAGGCTGTGGCAAGCCCGAGAGAAAGGCGGCCACAGAGCAGGCTCTTCGTGAGAAGCACGGGGCCAGGGTTATTGAAGCTGAACAAGGGCTCCAAGAGGCTGTGAAGAAATGCGAGACCTTGGAGCAGAGTTTGACGGAGAAAGAATCCGAACTGACCAAGGCTCATCAAGCTGCACGTGACGCCTGGGGGAAAGCCCAAGGCGCCCTGCAGGAAATCCAGGAGGCGAGGAAGATCGCGGCGGGTAAGGCTTTTGCTATGCAAAGCAGGTATTTGAGGAGAAAATTAAGTTGCTAATTTGAATTCGGATTTCTCCAGGGGTATTTGCGAAGCTGCCACGAAGCATATCTGATGCCGCACAATTCTATCGAGCCGAAGAAAGGAATACTGCGGAGAAGCTCTTCTGGTCACAGTATCTGGCGCCGGTATATCTAATGCCCTTTGCCGATCAGCTGAAGCAGCTAGTCGAACTGCATAAGGCGGCTGAACTAGCCATGGAGGATTTAATTATCCGGCTATGGCCTGCCGAGCCGATTCCCAGTAGTTACTCCGGGCTCGTCAAGTGGCTTGTGAGTGCCTGCCCTCAACTTGAAGTCATCAAGCGGTCGGTCTGTATGGAGGGTGCGCGAATGGCCTTCGCCAGCGCGAAGGTGCACTAGGGAAAGATGGATGCTGAAAAGCTGATGACCGAAGGACCGCCGAAGGGGGAAGGAGCACCGCAAGCCCAAGTTATATTATGATAGTGTCCTGAAAGGATCCCGCCATGTGGCTGTAGCGACCAGACCACAAATAGTCTGATCTCTGTGCTTTAGTGTAATCCCTAGATCAGTAATGCTGACACGCACAGTACTTGAAGGATTTATAACAGAGAAGCAATCACACACTTATTACATCGAAAGTCTCAAAAGAGAACTTATTACAATAAATATGGCTTAAGGCCATCTAATAACGATAACACCGGAAGGCTTGGAAGATAAGTGAGTCCATCAACTCCAACAGCATCGTTGAGTATAGAACCACGACCTAAGGCACCTTACTCGTCGTCTGAAAAGTCTGCAACATGAACGTTGCAGCCCGAAAACGGGTCAGCACATGGAATATGCTCGCAATGTAACACATAGAGAGCAATGAACAGAAATAAGTTATACTACATGCATATATCGCTGGTGGAAAGCTCTATGGTTATAGTTTTGCATAAAGCCAATTTTTCCCTACTTCAAAGGAATAAATTTTATTTAACTATCATGGTGGTTGTTAAACATTGAGAGTGTAGACACCCTCTCAATCCCAAATAAGCATCATCATTAAAACCCAACAAAGTTAATTAAAGTAACATGATGAGATTCACATGATAATCCAAATACTAGATACTCAGAACGTCCATAACCGGGGACACGGATAACCATGATTAGTTTGTACACTCTGCAGAGGTTTGCGCACTTTTCCCCACAAGACTCGATCTCCTCCGTTGGGATTCTCGCACTACATGGTGTTTGAGAAACGGATGACCAACACATAGTCTTTCAGAAGCGCTAGCACCTTACGATCGGGCAGACAATTACACCTACTTTCCCCTACATCTGCTAGTCTACCACTGTAAGAGTTCGCACGACTTAATCAACTATGCTAGAGCCCATAGTAGCTTGTGGCTGCACACGGAAGTTTCTAGCATGAATAATCTCATGATCCCTTTGAGCCTGGGTGGCGGTCCATAAAGAAAATAGGCAATCGCTGGAATACCCAGGTGCCTCAATCCACCCAGATGTGTATTAAAGTTGCCACCTTAAATAAACCATTAAATAACAATCTCACATCTGTCATGGATACGCTCACCCAATCCACGTCTACTGGCAATAAGCAAACGTAGAACTCCCAAGGGTTTGATAATAAAATAGGTAATAGGTACTACCTCATCTACTTGCTAAAACACACATATTAATCAGATCCTAATCATACAATTGTTTGAGGATTGATCTAATGCAATAAAACTGGGTAGTAAAGAGGTATGATCAAAGTGTTACTTGCCTTGCTGATGATCCGTGAAACCTAGAGATTCAAAGTAGCAAGCAGCGCACTCCGGGTACTCTATCGCAGACAAACAAGCATATAATAAGTATTCATCTAATGCACAGGTAAAACTCGAATAGAGATCTAACCAGAAAGTTCAACTTAAGAACTCCGGTTTGCAAAAATAATCAAATCAAACGAAGCAACAAAAGTCAAACGGCGAAAGAAACAAGCTTCATTTACTAATCTAGACCTAAGTCAAAATTTTACAGATGCAAAAACTTGTTTGAGTTGATTAAACGGAAAGAGGGTTTCGAGACAAAACTCTAGGCGCTTGAATCGCCTGATTCCGATAAACGAGCAAAAAGTTATAATAGAACGAAAATCGGATCAAAAATCGCGATCAGAAATAACCGCAGAAAATCCGAGAAAAGAAAAAACTGACAAACGGACTAACGAATGGACGTTCGTTAACAGCTACTAAACGGCAAACTCGTTAGTTAAAACGAATGAACGAGCGAACGCTCGCTAAATAAATAAACCGGAAAAAATAACCAATCTAAAAAAATAAACCTAGGGTTTTCTAAAAAACGAATCGGTTTTCTTTAAAAAAAACCGGGGCGGCGGGGCGGCTACCTCGGCTCAGGCTCCGGCGAGGTCCGGCGGGGTCCGGCGGGGTGCGGGGCTCCGGGCGACGGCGGTGGGTGGCATGGGTGGCGGCGACGGGCGGCGGCGGTGGCGGCTCCGAGCGGCGGCGGCGCGAAGGCGGCGACGGCGACTCGGCGGATCGGGAGGTGGGGAGGGTCGGGTGGCGGTGTGGGGACGGCGGCGGCGATATTTAAAGAAGGGGGGTGGTGGCTTCGGGGAGGGGGTAAGGCGACGGAGGAGGAGTCCGGCTCGGACTCCTGTCCGGGTGGGCGGCGGCGGCGCGGTCTCCTGGCAGGAGACGGTGGCGCGGAAAACGGGCCGGCTCGGCTGGGCCTCGATCCGGCCGGGCGCACGGAATTTTTTTAAATAAATTTCGCCGAAACTAAGAAAAATCCTAGAGAAAATAAAATAAAAATCTAAATATGCCAAAACAATTTTTCACCTTCTAAATAAAATATTTAGATCGAGATGAACATTTTCTTGGCCCTAAAATGTAGTTATGAAAAACGCACAATTTTCCTAAATTCAAATAAAATAGCCCAAAACTCCAAAATAAAATCTTATTTGATTTTTTATTAAATCATCAATATTTCTTTATTTTGGGAAAGTCATTTTATTCCCTCTCTCATATTTTTGTACTAGAAATAATTGAAGATAAAATAAATAAAATCAAATGATCCTATTTTCAAAATTTGAGAAAACTCAAATATGAAAATAATGAAATGCCCAACTCTCTCTGGGGTCCTCGAGTTGCATAGAATTTATGGACTAGGCCAAAAGCAATAAAATATGATATGTAATGATGATCTAGTGTATAACATTCCAAATTGAAAATTTGGGATGTTACAAACCTACCCCCCTTAAGATGAATCTCACCCTCAAGATTCGGGTTGGCTAGAAAATAGGTGAGGGTGGTCCTTCAGCAGATCTTCCTCTTGCTCCTAGGTGGCTTCATCCTCGGTGTGGTGGCTCCACTGAACTTTGCAAAACTTGATAACCTTGCTGGAGGTGACTCGGCTGGCATACTCAAGAATTTTGACTGGTTTCTCCTCGTATGTTAAATCACTATCCAACTGAATCGCTTCCAGCGGCACTGTATCTCTCAGCGGTATATCAGCCATCTCTATGTGGCACTTCTTCAACTGGGAAATGTGGAACACATCATGAACTCCTGACAATCCTTCGGGCAATTCCAATTTGTAGGCAACTTCTCCCATACGCTCCAAAACTTTGTATGGTCCCACAAAACGTGGCGCTAACTTTCCCTTAACTCCAAAGCACTTAACTCCTCGAAGTGGAGATACATGAGATAAACTCTATCTCCGACTTCGTATACTATCTCCTTGCGTTTAGAATCTGGATAGCTCTTCTGCCTGGATTGGGCTACCTTGAGCCTTTCGCGAATCAACTTCACCTTCTGTTCAGACTCCTTAATCAAATCTGGTCCAAACAACTGGCGGTCTCCAACTTCATCCCATGACAATGGGGTCCCGCACCTCCTTCCGTACAAGGCTTTGAAAGGGGCCATCTTCAAACTGGATTGGTAACTGTTGTTGTAAGAGAACTCTGCATATGGCAAATTGTCGTCCCAACTAGATCCATAATCTAGTGCACAAGCTCTCAGCATGTCCTCCAGAATCTGATTGACTCTCTCAGTCTGTCCATCTGTCTGTGGATGAAAGGTTGTACTGAACTCTAGCCTGGTACCCAAAGTTTCGTGCAACTGATTCCAGAACTTTGAGGTAAACTGGGTTCCTCTATCTGATACAATGATCCTCGGAACTCCATGCAGACATACGATCCTGGTCATGTATATCTTAGCCAACTTAGCACTGGTGTAAGTGGTCTTCACGGGGATGAAATGAGCTACCTTCGTCAAACGATCAACTACAACCCAAATCGAGTCATAGCCTGAACGAGTTCTGGGCAATCCTGTGATAAAATCCATGCCTAGTTTATCCCACTTCCATTCGGGTATCGGCAATGGCTGTAACAATCCTGCTGGCTTCTGATGCTCTGCCTTCACTCTCTAACATACATCACAAACTGCTACATATTCCGCAATGTCCTTCTTCATTCTGGTCCACCAGAATGTGTCCTTCAAATCAAAATACATCTTGGTATTTCCTGGGTGAATCGAGTACGGCGAATCGTGGCCTCCTGCAGAATCAAATTCCTGATCTCCGGATCATTAGGCACATAAATGCGGCCCTCAAACCATAAGGTATCGTACTCATCCTCACGAAATCCACTAGCTTTTCCTTTGCTCATCTTCTCCTTTATAGAGGCAATCTCCTTGTCAGTCTTCTGAGCTTCTCTGATCTTATCCATCAAGGTAGACTGAATCTCCAATGCTGCTACATAGCCTCTCGGAACTATCTCCAAACATAGCTCATGAAGATCCTCGGCTAACTCCCTTGGTAATTCTCCGGTCAAGAGTGTGTTGACATGGCTTTTGCGGCTCAACGCGTCAGCTACTACGTTAGCCTTTCCGGGATGATAATGCAATCTCATATCATAATCCTTGATGAGCTCCAACCATCTCCTTTGCCTGAGATTCAACTCCTTCTACGTGAAGATGTACTTCAAACTCTTATGATCCGTGTACACCTCACAATGGTTTCCGATGAGAAAATGTCTCCAAGTCTTCAATGCATGCACCACGGCCGCTAAATCCAAATCATGTGTAGCATAATTCAACTCATGGGGCTTAAGTTGTCGTGAGGCCTACGAAACAACTCTTCCCTCATGCATAAGCACTGCTCCAAGTCCTCGACGAGAAGCATCGCAATACATCTCATAATCCTTGCGCTGATCTGGCAGAATCAACACTGGCGATGTAACCAAACGTTTCTTCAACTCCTGAAAATTGGCCTCACATTCCTCAGTCCATTTGAACTTGGTGTCCTTCTTCAACAACTCCTTCATGGGCTTTGCAATCTTTGAGAAATTTTCAATGAATCTTTGGTAGTATCCTGCAAGTCCAAGAAAACTCCGGATCTCTCCAACTGTCGTTGGTGCTACCCAATTAGTCACAGTGACAACTTTGGTGGGATCTATTGCTATTCCTTCTCCGGATATAACATGTCCAAGAAATCCAACTTTCTTCAACCAAAACTCACATTTGCTGAACTTGGCATATAACTGATGTTCTCTGAGCTTCTCCAGTACCAAACACAAATGCTCCTTATGCTCTTCTTCATTCTTTGAATGGACCAAAATATCATCAATGAACACCACGACGAACTTATCTAGAAACTCCATAAACACCTTGTTCATCATGTTCATGAAATAGGCAGGTGCATTAGCCAGACCAAATGAAATAACGGTATACTCATACAGCCCGTACCTGGTGGTAACAGCCGTCTTAGGTATATCCTGCTCTCGAATCTTCAACTGATGGTATCCCGATCGCAAATCGATCTTGGAAAATAACTTAGCTCCTTGCAATTGCTCAAACAAATCATTGATCATCGGCAACGGGTACTTGTTCTTTATTGTTACTTCATTCAATCCTCGATAATCAACAACCATCCTCAATGATCCATCCTTCTTCTCCACTAGAAGCACTGGCGATCCCCAAGGTGAATAACTTGGGCAAATATAACCTTTGTCCAGTAACTCCTTAATCTGCTTCTTAATTTCCTCCAAATCTTGTGTGGGCATCCTGTATGGTCTCTTAGATATCAGTCCTGTGCCTGGCAAAAGCTCAATCAAAAACTCAATGTCTCTATCCGGTGGCATGCCTGGCAATTCTTTTGGAAATACATCAGGGAAATCCTTCACCACTGGTACTTCCTCCTGCACAACTTCTGATAAGGAAATTACTTGTGTCCTCTTCGGCTCATGTCGTGATACATACTTGATCCTTCTCCCTTCTGGGGTGGTAAGTAAAATCGACTTACTGTCGCAATCGATGTTTCATACATACATCAATAGCCAATCCATACCCAGAATTACATCCAAACCTTGCGATTCCAAAATGATTAAGTCCGAGGGGAAAACATGCCTACCTATACTCAATGGCACTTGAAAACATCCTCGACTGGCCATATACTCCGCTCCTGGTGAGCTTACTAACATAGGTGTTCTAAGAACCTTGGTGGGCAGTTTATACTTATCCACAAATCCCCTTGATATGTATGAATGCGATGCACCAGTATCAAAAAGAACGAGTGCAGTAAATGACTTAACCAAAAACTTACCTATTACTGTATCTAGATGGGCTTCAACCTCCTCCACGTTAACGTGGTTCACCTATCCCCTGTTGAAAGGGTTCGGCTTCTTCCCAGAGCTTCCATTGCCATTTCCATTCTGGGCTTCAGGACATTCATTGGCACAATGTCCAGTCTTCTGACACTTATAGCAAGTGACTTGGCTCAGGTCTCTCTTGGCTGGGGTTGATGGGTTGGTACGGTTCTGGCCGTTGCTTCCTCCATTCCCGTTACCATTCTTGGGGACATTATGATTATGCTAGCTACCTCCTCCATGGGTATGCTGAAAATGTCCTCCCGATTTCGGGGTAAAACGTGGCTTCTGCTGAGCTCTAGAATTTTACTTCCCTTGTCCATACTTCCCCTTGCGGTTTTCAATCTGCTTCTGCTTCCCTTCAATCATGAGAGCACGATCTACCAACTCCTGGTAGTTGTTGAAAGTTGCTACCATCAACTGCATGCTCAGCACATCATTCAGTCCTTCCAGAAACTTCTCCTACTTGGCTGCATCCGTAGCAACGTCATCTGGGGCATAACGTGCTAACTTACTAAAGTCATCCACATACTGGCCTACAGTACGTCCTCCTTGGCGCAAGTTGCGAAACTCACGCTTCTTCATGGCCATAGCTCCTGCTGAAACATGGGCAGTACGGAAAGCCTGCTGAAACTAATCCCATGTGACCGTGTCGATAGGATACGTGGCTGTGAAATTCTCCCACCATGATGCTGCGGGTCCATCAAGCTGATGTGCGGCAAAACGCACCTTTTCCGCATCTGTGCATCCTGCAGTGGTCAACTCCCTCCCTGTCTTGCGGAGCCAATCATCTGCAACTATCGGCTCGGCGCTACTGGAGAACACCGGTGGATTCAGTCTAAGGAAACGGGTTAAGTGATCAACATGTGGTGGAGGTGGTGGGTTGTTGTTGTTGTTGTTGTTTTTGTTGTTGTTCCCCTGATTCTGATTCTGGACTAGCAACTGCATCAACACATTCTGCTGCTGGATCAACTGAGTGAGCTCCGGTGGGAAAGCAAATCCATTGTCACGTCTTGGAGGCATTTGAGGTTTTAGAAAGGATGAGAATATAGAATAGAATGAGGTCTAGAGAGAAAACACTACCCATATGCACATGAGACAAAAGCAAACAATATCATTTCATTCAATCAAACAAGGGCATACAATGGTCTAACTATCGTTACAAAATTGCTCGGACTATACTAGATATATGGGGGAATACTACTACTGTTTAGGGTGGTCGACTAGAAAAACTGCTCCTATGAAGACTCCATGATATCTGCTCTAGCTTCATCAACATAGTCATCATCACTATCGCCTGGGTCCGAGTCGGTGTCGTCGATGATGATGTAGTTCTCTGGACAAGTGCAAACATCGTCTTCTCCTCCAGTCGCGGGAAATCCCATGAATACTTTTAGCTTCTTCTTCAGATCATCATTCTTCTCCATGAGTGTCGCTATTTCCTCCTCATATCCATTGCGTGTAGACTTGAGTTCTTCCTCCAGTTCCGTGATCTTGGTCATGGCCTTCTTCAGATCTATCATGCCTGCGCACATCTGGTTCTCCTTGCGACGAATGTGCTGGTTTAAATCCTAGATGAAAGCTGCAATTGATCTATCCTTCCTGGTACTGATCATCTCCCATTGATCATCTCGGCATCCACAAATCTGGTAGATAGTATCCTTGAGATCCTTGTGGTAAACTTCTGCAATGCGTCCCATGGTGATGTGGGCTGCCATGCTCTTTCCTAGACTCCAGGTTGGTGCATCGAAGGAAAACTCTATGGGCTCAGTGACGGGCATGAACGTCCTTCCTGGAACTTGAACTTGAATCATCCAACGCTCCTCTTCTGGTAAAGTGGCGATGTAGGTCCCCGGTGATGCTTGGTACTCCAATGTTCAGGTATCCAGTGACTTCCTTCAAGTGGCGTCCAAAGGGTGTATCTTCATCCGGTTGCGTGAACTTGTTTCTTGCATCCGCCATCCTAAAAGAGTAGAAAAGATGAGGAGTCAGAAATGAGAAGAGTGAGTAGTGATCTAGGGCTTTTAGCTTAGTGGTCGTGTCCTACAGTTAGCGTGTGCTCTGATACAATCTTGTAGCGACCAGACCTCAAACAGTCTGATCTCTGTGCTTTAGTGTCATCCCTGGATCAGTAATGCTGACACGCACAGTACTTGAAGGATTTATAACAGAGTAGCAATCACACACTTATTACATCGAAAGTCTCAAAAGAGAACTTATTACAATAAATATGGCTTAAGGCCATCTAATAACGATAATAGCCGAAGGCTTGGAAGATAAGTGAGTCCATCAACTCCAACGGCATCACTGAGTATAGAACCACGACCTAAGGCACCTTACTCGTCGTCTGAAAAGTCTGCAACATGAACGTTACAGCCCGAAAATGGGTCAGCACATGGAATATGCTGGCAATGTAACACATAGAGAGTAATGAACAGAAATATGCTATACTACATGCATATATAGCTGGTGGAAAGCTCTATGGTTATAGTTTTGCATAAAGCCAATTTTCCCTACTGCAAAGGAATAAATTTTATTTAACTATCATGGTAGTTGTTAAACATTGAGAGTGTAGACACCCTCTCAATCCCAATAAAGCATCATCATTAAAACCCAACAAAATTAATTAAAGTAACATGATGAGATTCACATGATAATCCAAGTACTAGATACTCAAAACGTCCATAAGCGGGGACACGGCTAACCATGATTAGTTTGTACACTCCGCAGAGGTTTGCGCACGTTTCCCCACAAGACTCGATCTCCTCCGTTGGGATTCTCGCACTACATGGTGTTTGAGAAACGGATGACCGAGACATAGTCTTTCAGAAGCGCTAGCACCTTACGATCGGGTAGACAGTTACACCTACTTTCCCCTACATCTGCTAGTCTACCACTCTAAGAGTTAACATGACTTAGTCAACTATGCTAGAGCCCATAGTAGCTTGTGGCTGCACACGGAAGTTTCTAGCATGAATAATCTCATGATCCCTTTGAGCCTGGGTGGAGGTCCATAAAGAAAACAGGTAATGGCTGGAATACCCAGATGCCTCAATCCACCCAGATGTGTATTAAAGTTGCCACCTTAAATAAACCATTAAATAACAATCTCACATCTGTCATGGATACACTCACCCAATCCATGTCTACTAGCATAGCATGGCAATAAGCAAATGTAGAAGTAACTCCAAAGGGTTTGATAATAAAACAGGTAATAGGTACTACCTCATCTACTTCCCAAAACCCACATATTTATCAGATCTTAATCATGCAATTGTTTGAGGATTGATCTAATGCAATAAAACTGGGTAGTAAAGAGGTATGATCAAAGTGTTACTTGCCTTGCTGATGATCCGTGAAACCTAGAGATTCGAATTAGCAAGCGGCACGCTCCGGGTACTCTATCGCAGACAAACAAGCATACAATAAGTACTCATCTAATGCACAGGTAAAACTCGAATAAGAGATCTAACCAAAAAGTTCAACTTAATAACTCCGGTTTGCAAAAAGAATCAAATCAAACGAAGCAACGAAAGTCAAACGGCAAAAGAAACAAGCTTCGTTTACTAGTCTGGACCTAAGTCAAAATTTTACAGAAGCAAAAACTTTTTTGAGTTGATTAAACGGAAAGAGGGTTTCAAGAAAAAACTCTAGGCGCTTGAACCGCATGATTCTGATAAACGAGCGAAAAGTTATACTAGAACGAAAATCGGATCAGAAATCGCGATCAGAAATAACCGTGGAAAATCTGAGAAAAAGAAAAACTAACGAACGGATTAACAAACGGACGTTCATTAACAACAACTAAATGGTGAACTCGTACGTTAAAACGAACGAACGAGCGAACGCACGCTAAATAAATAAACCGGAAAAAAATAATCAATCTAAAAAAAATTAAACCTAGGGTTTTCTAAAAAAACGAATCGGTCTTCTTTAAAAAAACGAGGCGGCGGGGCGGCTACCTCGGCTCGGGCTCCGGCGTGGTCCGGCGGGGTGCGGGGCTCCGGGCGGT
>NC_041381.1:160771251-160784647 GCF_002162155.2 Triticum dicoccoides
CGGCGCGAAGGCGGAGGCGGCGGCTCGGCGGATCGGGAGACGGGGCGGGTCGGGTGGCGGTGTGGGGGCGGCGGCGGCGATATTTAAAGAGGGGGTGGTGGCTTGGGGGAGGGGGCAAGGCGGCGGCGGAGGAGTCCGGCTCAAACTCCTGTCCGGGTCGGCGGCGGCGGCGTGCTCTCCTGGCGGGAGATGGCGGCGCCGAGAAGACGGGCCGGCTTGGCTGGGCCTCGGAAGAAATTAAGAAAAATCCTAGAGAAAAAAATAAAAATCTAAAAATGCCAAAACAAATTTTCACCGTCTAAATAAAATATTTAGAACGAGATGAACATTTTCTTGGCCCTAAAATGCAGTTTTGGAAAACGTGCAATTTTCCTAAATTCAAATAAAATAGCCAAAAACTTCAAAATAAAATCTCATTTGAATTTTTTTATTAAATCCTCAATATTTCTTTATTTTGGGAAAGTCATTTTATTCCCTCTCTCATATTTTTGTACTAGAAATAATTGAAGATAAAATAAATGAAATCAACTGATCCTATTTTCAAAATTTGAGAAAATTCAAATATGAAAATAACGAAATCCCCAACTCTCTCCGAGGGTCCTCGAGTTGCGTAGAATTTCTGGATTAGGCCAAAAACAATAAAATATGTTATGCAATGATGATCTAGTGTATAACATTCGAAATTGACAATTTGGGATGTTACAGTGGCGGAGCAATGCACCAAGGACATTATATTCCCATGAATACAATCATGTTGTCCTATGTAATATTAAACGAGGCCATTTCTATTATTTACTGCCTGTTATTTGAAAGTTTTTCCTCCTGTGCGGCCATTTTATATGTTAATTCTGAGAGTTGGCCAGTCGTCGGCTTCTGCCCCCATGTAGGAAGTACGGGGGTGTTCGGGATAAATCTGAGCACTCTTTACCCCAATTTTGGGTCCTTGAAGGAGGTGTTCAGCGCAACGAACCCGGCAATCAGACTATAAGGCTTTATCACTCTCACTTAGCCATAGGAGCTTAACAAAAGAAAGGTAGGCGCGGCCCCTGGTGTTCGGAAGACCACACTAGGGGCTCTATAAGTGTAGGTGCATCTAGTGCCACCCCTTGTTGGTTTTGGAGTATTGACGACAAAGTTGGTTGAGGGACTAATGCGTTTGTGAGAATTGCAGGATAACGCAGGTAGTGTCCCTCATTGATTCGGTTTACCTACCGGAGACGACCCCTAAAAATGTATGAAGACATTGACGACAATGGTGGTATGTGAAGATATTCATATTGAAGACTGACATGAGAAGACATTGAGTGAAGACTATGGAGCGCGAAGACTGTGTCGTCTCGTTGTTTCCTTTTTCTTTTTTGTTGAGTCATAGGAACCACCGTACTGTTAAGTGGGGTCCAAGTGAACAAAGTCAGAATGACTGAAGTGATGCTCAACCAAAATCGTATGTCTTCGAGCGAAGACAATGAGAGCAAATCTTATCCAGAGCTGGATGAGTCAGCTTTGCTTGTAGCCCAAGTAAAGTTGCCGTGTGTGTTTGAAATCTGACCGTTGGAACACATGTCAGTTCCTTAGTGACCCAGGGTCATTTCGGACATATCAGGTCGGGTTGCCCTGTGGCTATAAATAGCCCACCCCCTACACCATAAATTGGTGGCTACTCAGAGTTAGTACACGACTTTTGTCGTTTGAGAGCAACCCACCTCGAAGCCTTTGAGAGAGAGAAATCCTTGCGAGGACCAAGCCCAAACACCCAGAGCCAAAGAGTGTTAGGCATCACCGAAGTCTTTCTATCTGTGTGACCTGAAGACTTATTACACTTGAGGAATGTGCATCCTCCAGCCGGTTAGGCGTTGTGTTCTGAGCATCCAAGAGTCATTGTGGATTGCCGGTGAACAAAGTCTGTGAAGGTTCAGAAGTCTACCTTGAAGACTTACCAGAGTGATTGGGCGAGGACTGGGTGTCCTTAGCTCAAGGGGAATAAGGTGAAGACAGGGTCTTCTGAGTTGAATCTCAGCCTCCCTAACAAGACGTACAGTTGTCACAGCAACTGGAACTGGTCCAACAAATCATGTGTCTTCAACAAGTCACTGGTTCTATCTTCTCCCTCCCTTTACTTAGTGTTTGTCTTCGTGAAGTCATTGCCTATTTGTCATACCTGTTTGACTTCATTGCTTGACTACTATTGTTGATTGGCTTCATACTATCTTCCATCCTGATCCTTACCACCAAGCTGCTATTAGTCTTTGTACTTTCACACTGTTGCATACTTGACTATGGTTTGCTTGTTGTAGTTTATCTTCCGCTACTTATCAGTTAGGTCATTTCTATTGTTTGTCTTCGAAACTTCCATGTTTTGAAGACTTTCATAAAAATCGCCTATTTACCCCCCCTCTAGTCGATAACTAGCACTTTCAATTGGTATTAGAGCAAGATACTCCCGTGTTCTGTGTGATTCGGTTTAACCACCTGGAGTTTTAGCTATGTCGACTGCAGGGATAATCAAAGTCTCCGTTGCTTGCCCCGTGTTCGATGGAACTGAATATCCCTACTGGAAGAATAAGATGCGCATGCATCTTGAAGCCATTGATGTCGACCTCTGGTATGTCATCAAGAACGGCGTTCCCAAAACTGGTGAAGGTGTCACCCCTACTGATGTCAAGAAGTTCATTCAACTGGACTCCACTGCCAAGAACATCGTCTGTGCTCATCTGACCAAAGGACAGTATGGCCGTGTGAGTGCTCTGGAAACGTCAAAGCTAGTCTGGGACTGGATATCCAAGGTCAACGAAGGCGTCTCAACCCAGAGAGATCAAAGGATCAGTGTTCTTCGCAACCTCTTCAACCGCTTCAAGAGAAACGACAATGAAAATGTCCAGCTCATGTTCGATCGCCTCACTGACATCACAAATGAGCTTCAAGCTCTCGGCGCAACTGAGATTACCAAGCATGAAATCGTCAAGACACTACTGAGATCACTTGACAGCTCCTTTGACACCCTTGCCCTCATGATTCAAGTACACCCTCACTTCAATACACTCGATCCGTCTGATATACTTGAGAGGCTCAACACACATGAGTTCCAGCTTTCTGAGAAAAGAGATATCTATGATCCCAACTATGGCCAAACTCACGCTTTGAAGGCAAAAGTTGTTTCCTCATCTGAAGAAGAATCTGACTGCGGTTCTGATGATCCTGAAGACATTGGAAAGGAACTTGCTATGCTTGTGAAGAAGTTCCAGAAGTTCACTAAGAAGAGGGGCTTCAGAAAGTCTTCATGATCCAGCTCAAGAAATGATGAAGCATCCACTCATGACTACAAGAAGAGAACATGTCACAAGTGCAAGAAACCTGGACACTATATCTCTGAGTGTCCACAGTGGGACAATGAGAAGAAGAAGAAGAAGAGCAAGGAATATGATTCTGATGACAAGAAGAAGAAGAAATCTTCAAAGTCTTCTTCTAAGTCTTCTTCCAAGTCTTCATCACACAAGAAGAGCTCATCTGGCAAGGCTCGTGCCTTTGTTGGCAAGGAAATGGATTCAGAGGAGGAGTCTGCTTCTGAGGAGGCGGAGGTGGAGTCGGGAGAGGAGTCCGACCCTGGCGTTGCAAGTCTGGCTCTAGCCACAGCTTATGTTGCCAAGTCCATCTTCAACACTGAAGACAATGACCTCCACACCAACGCTGAAGCTGATGACGAAGACGACCCTGCTCCCACCTACTGCTTCATGGCACGTGGTGCCAAGGTAAAATCACATGATGCTTACTTTCAAACATCAAGTGAAGATGACTCTGATTGTGAATCCAAACCCAGCTACAAAACACTTGCTAAAATTGCAACTAAACAACAAAAAGCTATGGAACATACTCAAAAACTGTTAGACAAAAGCGATGACCTGTTGGACGCGGAAATGACACGTTCACAGCCTTAGTTGAAGACATAAAAAATCTTCATGCTAAGTACCAAGAACTTGAAAGTCATCATGAAACGCTCTCAACCACTTATGAAAAGCTCTCCTATGATTATCTTCAAAGGAAGCAAGATCTTGAGAAATTGAGAGCGGCTCATGAAGATCTTCAAAAAGAGAATGAGTCACTTCGCGCTCAACAGATCAGTTCCACTCAGGATGGATTTGAACCACCATGTCTAAAATGCATTGAGCGTGATAACGCTACATCTGTTGTTGAATGTTCCACTGCTGCTACTGTTGCATTGTCTTCAATTACTGATGTGGTAACTAACCCCTCTGTGGAGGATACCACTACTATTGCTGATGAAAATGCTAGGTTGAAGACATTACTTGAAACAGGGATGTATAAAAGTGTGAAAGGACATCAGGCACTCTGCGATGTCCTCAAAAAACAGATTCTGAACTGAAACCCTAGGAAAGAGGGTGTTGGGTTCAAGGAAAATGAATGTTGATGGCTCCTACTGGAAGCCTGAGCAGTACCCCAAAACCACATGGGTTGCTGCAAAGGAACCTTCAGTAGATCCGTCCACCTTATCTGGCTTTACTTGCACTAACCCTATCATCATTGATGAATCCTTTGATGCAAACTATAAACTGTTCAAGAATCAGAATAGTGAAGTGTTTGCCAGGTATATTGGTACTAATTGCAGGAATGGACCACCTATGAAGAAGATCTGGGTAGCTAAGCAGTGCATTGAGAATCTTCCTGTGAATGTCATCATGGCACCACCAAGGAAGAAGACAAACCCCAGACCTAAGGCTTCATATGGCCCAAAGGCTTCATACAGATACTGGACTCACCTGAGTCACTCTAATGCCAATGTTTTGAAGGGAAATCGTACTCAAACTTATGAATATGAGCGTGTGTCTTCAAACCGCTATGTTCATAGAACTAAGAACTTTTCTGCTTATTCATATGAGTATCATTCATCTCCTGCAAGGCTATTTGCTAGGGCTTCAAAGCCGGAATTCTCAGATGCAGCACTTAGACTCATTGCTTCTAAACCACCCCTGAAGATGTGGGTGGTGAAGAAGAATTAACTTTCTTTTGTAGGGAAAGGTCTCCAGCCTAAAATCAAAGGCATCCGATGCTACTGCTGGGGACCTAAAACACACTAAAGGATGCATGATAAAATGATCTTACTATGTATTTCACATCTGAATCGCTTACCAGTCATACTATGTGTCCTAACCTTGACCTAAGCTGTGATAATCCTTGTGTGCGTCAAATGCTTATGCTTCACAACACTCTTTGTGAAGCCTATCCTCCTAACTGCACTGTAGGGCATGACACCAAAAGCTTCAGAATGGATTATGGAGAGCGGATGCACTAATCATATGACTGGTGATCGAAGTCTTCTCATGGACTCAACCTTACGTCCATCAGACAAGAGTCACATCACATTTGCTGACACTGGTAAAGGCAAGGTATTGGGTCTAGGTAGAGTTGCAATCTCAAAGGATCAACACATGGATAAAGTGATGCTTGTTGAATCCCTTGGTTTCAACTTAATGTCTGTCTCAATGCTTTGTGACTTGAACATGACTGTGCTATTCGGAAAATATTGTTGCCTTGTACTAATGGAATCTGACAAGTCTCTAGTCTTTGAAGGGTATCGAAAAGATGATCTATACATGGTAGATTTCTCAGCAGGTCCACAGCTTGCCGTATGTCTTCTTGCAAAAGCTTCAGAATGCTGGCTCTGGCATCGGAGGCTGGGGCATGCTAGCATGAGGTACTTAAACACACTCGTCAAGAAGAACCATGTTATAGGCATCGAGGGTGTCAAGTTCAAGAAGGATCATTTGTGTGGTGCCTGCGAAGCTGGAAAGATGACTAGGGCAAAACACCCCTCGAAGACAATCATGACGACATCTCAACCCTTCGAGCTGTTACACATGGAGTTATTTGGCCCTACTCACTACTCCACCCGCACAACAACTGCTTGTCTCTATGGCTTCATCATTGTTCATGACTACTCAAGATATACATGGGTGCACATAATTCTCTACAAGACTGAAGTGCAAGATGTCTTCAGACGCTTCGCCAATCGAGCAGTGAACAATTATGGCGTGAAGATCAAGCATATCTGAAGTGACAACGGCACTGAGTTCAAGAACACCGGATTTGATCTTTATCTGGATAGAATGGGAATCACTCATGAGTTCTCTGCTCCATACACACCTCAGCAAAATGGCATCGTTGAGCGCAAGAACAGAACCCTCATTGAGATGGCTCGAACAATGCTCGACAAATACAAGACACCAAGAAAGTTCTGGCCTGAAGCTATTGATACAGCATGTCACATCATCAACCGTGTTTACATCCATATGCTTCTGAACAAAACGTCCTATGAGCTCCTTACTGGCAAGAAGCCAAATGTCAGCTACTTCAGAGTATTTGGAGCTAGGTGCTGGATCAAGGATCCCCATCACAAGTCAAAATTTGCACCTAATGCTCACGAAGGCTTCATGCTTGGCTACGGAAAGGATTCTCACTCATACAGAGTCTTCAACATGTATCTCTACAAAATCGTCGAAACTGTGGATGTGAGATTTGATGAAACTAATGGTTCACAAAGAGAGCTTCTGCCAAGTACACTAGACGAAGCTCCGCCCAGCGAATCGATCAAGCTGATGGGAACTGGTGAAATCATGCCTTCTGAAGCACAGCCTGAAGAGGAACATATCATTTTTGCACCTAACCAACCAGAAGACAATGCTTAGACTAAAGACAATCCTCCCAATGATGACAATGATCAGCAAGAGCAAATTCTTCATCCTGTTCATCCTCGAGTTGCAAATGAAGTACAAATTGAGAAGATAATTGATAGCATCAATGCACCTGGTCCACTTACTCTCTCAAGAGCAACACAGTTAGCAAATTTCTGTGGGCACTTTTCTTTTGTGTCAATATCAGAACCCAAGAAAGTTGCTGAAGCCTTTATGGAACCTAAATGGATTCAAGCAATGCAAGAGGAACTTCAATAGTTCAAGCTGAACAATGTTTGGGAACTTGTCAAGCGTCCTGACCCTCGCAAGCATAACATTATTGGCACAAAATGGATATATCAAAACAAGCAAGATGAGCATGGTCAAGTCGTCAGAAACAAAGCTCGTCTGGTGGCTCAAGGATATACTCAAGTAGAAGGAATTGACTTCGATGAAACATTTGCTCCTGTGGCTAGGCTTGAAAGTATTCGCATACTCCTAGCCTATGCTAACCACCACAACATCTTTCTATATCAAATGGATGTGAAGAGTGCATTTCTCAACGGCAATATTGAAGAAGAAGTGTACGTAGCTCAACCACCTGGCTTTGAAGATCCAAAAAATCCGGATATGGTGTACAAGATAAACAAAGCACTGTATGGCCTCAAACAAGCTCCTCGCGCTTGGTATGATACGATCAAGGACTTCCTGAAGAGCAAAGGCTTCAAACCTGGATCCCTCGACCCCACACTCTTCACGAAGACATATGACGGTGAACTGTTTGTGTGCCAAATATATGTGGATGACATTATCTTCGGATGCACCAACCAGAAGTATAGTGATGAACTTCGATACATGATGCAAGAGCAATATCAGATGTCCATGATGGATGAGCTGAAGTTCTTCCTTGGTCTTCAAATTCGTCAGCAAAGGAATGGCATCTTCATATCTCAAGAAAAATACCTCAAAGATTGTCTGAAGAAGTTTGGAATGGAAGATTGCAAAGGTTACACGACGCCAATGCCAGCCAAACACCATCTGGGACCCAACGACAATGGTAAAGAGTTTAATCAAAAGGTATACCGCTCCATGATTGGTTCCTTACTTTACCTATGTGCATCTAGGCCAGATATTATGCTTAGTGTTTGCATGTGTGCTCGATTCCATGCGGCACCAAAGGAATCGCATCACTTAGCTGTGAAGCGAATTCTTTGATATTTGGCTTACACCCCAACACTCGGATTATGGTATCCAAAGGGCTCAAAATTTGATTTGGTTGGATTCTCGGATGCTGATTATGCTGGTGACAAGGTGGATCGCAAGTCTACATCAGGCACATGTCACTTTCTGGGTCGATCACTTGTCTGTTGGTCTTCAAAGAAGCAGAACTGTGTATCACTCTCTACTGTTGAATCTGAATACATTGCTGTTGGATCTTGTTGTGCTCAGCTTCTAAGGATGAAGCAAACTCTCAAGGACTATGGCATCAATCTGAAGCAAGTGCCTCTCTTTTGCGACAATGAAATCGCCATCAAGATTGCCAACAATACAGTCCAGCACTCGAAGACAAAGCACATTGAAATTCGTCATCACTTTCTCAAAGATCATGTCATGAAGAAAGATATTGACATCATTCACGACAACACTGAAGAGCAACTGGCAGATATCTTCACAAAGCCCTTGGATGAGAAAAGGTTTTGCAAGTAAAGTATATCTTCAACTAATGAAGACTTACATTCTGAGTGTGAATACATTAACGTGGAATTTGACTTCGGAGCGCCACGATAATTGTGCGCCGTGTCTGGGTCTAATATGTCGGATTTCGGGTTCCGGCGGACCCTTGAGGTTCGAACACTGGGGTGCGCGCGGAGATCTCGCCCACTACCTACCTACACCCCACCGCCATGCTAGGATCTAAGATATCAAAGGAACAACACAAGAGACACAGAGTTTATACTGGTTCAAGCCACCATTGGGGTGTAATACCCTACTCCAGTGTGTGGTGTGGTGGATTGCCTCTTGGGCTGATGATGAACAATACAAGGAAGATTAGCCTCGCGAGGGACTGTTGTTGGCTGGTGCGATGAACTTCTAGGGGGAGTTCAGTCGCCTCTCTCTCTCTCTCTGGTTGCACTCTAGATGCTGATCCAGATGCCTCTACCCTGTGGGTGGCTAGTCCTATTTATAGGCAAAGGGCCTGGGCCTCTTCCCAAATATTGAGCGGGAAGGGCGCCAACAATTGGCCATTTTGAAGGGGAACATCTGGTACACTTATCCTGACTAAAGTTGGTCCTCGCCTGTCAAAGGCTTTGGTGGTGACGCCGGCTTGGGCTCCACGATGACCTCCATCCTGCCGTTGGGCTGGTCTTGGTCTCGTTGCACCGAAATGGATGCCTTTGCTTGATGCTCTTGCCTGCGCTTGCTCCCTTTGCACCAAAGAGGAAAGGAGGACACTTCGCGGGCTGGCGCCCGCCTGGCGCCCTTGGTCGTCATGGCTTGCGTCATGGGCACCTCGTGAGGTACCCCGCCTTGATCTCTCCGCCTCCTCGCGAGCCAGCATGATGAGGCCGCGCCTGAGGATGCTCCTTGTCATCCGCCCCGCGAGGCTTGGCCCCTTGCGAGGGTCTTGAGCTCGTGTTGATGAAGATGGGTCGTGCTGGGCCCGCTTTTGAGCCACGCCGCAGGCCGCAGGCAGGCAAGTCTGGGGACCCCCGTTCCCAGAACGCCGACAGTAGCCCCCGGGCCCAAGGCGCGCCCGGACATGGCCGAGCAAAGAGGCGAAAGGGCAAGTGCGAAGCGCCACGGGCCCTAACAGCCTGCGGCCTTGGGCGCCGCGTGGCGGTTGATGGGACGCGGGTGCCTTAGCAACCGCGCGAGTTGATAAAGGAGCGGCATCTGCCTTGGCCTTGCTTCTTTTGCTTTCTCCGGTTGCTGCCCAGATCCCCTTTCTTGGGCCTCTCCTTCCTGCCTCCGAAATCTCCAAATCTACTTCGACCGCGTGACCTAGGAAGCCATGGCGCCTCGTCAGTCCCCGGCCAGAGCTTGGTACTCGTCTGCCCTGGACTCGCCAAATGTGTCGGAGGCGAGCCTCGCCCGGGTGCGCCAGATTGCGGCGGCACAGGGCATCAACGGGGTGAAGGTGCTCAAGGCTGGCTCTGCCCTTCCTGAGGGCCAAGGGAGCACTTTCTATCCGCTCTTTGTAAGTGCCATCACTGCCGGTCTGGTACCTCCCTTCTCCAAGTTCTTCTTCTCCATCCTCCGCCATTACAAGCTGCAAGCTCTGCATCTCCACCCCAACTTTGTCCTTCTCCTGGCAATCTTCGCCTACTATTGTGAGGCTCACGTAGGGGTGCAGCCCTCAGTGGCCTTGCTGCGCCACTATTTCTCCCTCCGGACCTCTCGTGGTCCGATCTCTGCGTGCACGAGTTTTGTCGCGTACGGTAGCTCCATTGCCATTTTGAATCCCGGGAAGAGGATTGAGGGCTTCAGGAGCAAGTGGGTCTTGGTAGATGCTGGGCGCATCCACTATCGGCCGACCTTGCCCACGGGTCACCCCACGAGCTCCGAAGATTGGTCTCGAGTGGAGCTCGTGGACCCCCGCGCGAAGCCGGTGTTGGAGAAGATGGACGCGGATCTGAGGCCGGCCAGCATGGCGGCGGCGAAGCTGACCGGCGCTTCGCTGCTGAGGGAATTCCTGGAGCACCAGCTGGCTCCGCTTCGTCAGTACTCACTGCCGATGTGGAGGCCCCACCCGAGCCCCGCAGTCTTGTCCGACGAGCATCTGGCTGCGGTCCTCCAATCCTTGGTCGGGGGCAACATCGCGAGGTTGGAGGGCGCTCCTACGCACCTGTTCCTCCGTGACGACTGGGAGCAAGTAGTGGAGTCCATGCCCGTCTTCAACGGGACGGGCCCGTGCTTGTGGAGGCTCCCGAGGACCAAGTGGACGTGTCCTCCGACGATTCCAGCAATGAGAGGGGAGAAGGGGAGCGGGAAGGAGGGCTTGACTCCGAGGCGACCGACGGAGAGTCAAAGGCTCCCCTCCCTCGGCGTAGTTCCCATACTCTCCGCCTCCCACCAAGCGATGACGACGAGGATGATGATGAGCAGGGCGGCGGGAGCTTGCCCCCGATCCCGAGGAAGGACAGGACCGGGCTGATCCCCCGCGGGTCTGCCCCGGCCCCGAGGTGATCTGCAGATGCGCCTCCTACTCCCGAGATCCTTGAGGCTGACCCTTGCAGCCGGCTCTCGGGCTTCAAGTACGGCCGGAGCTTGCTCGAGCTCACGAGCGACGACCTGTAAGTGCTCGACTCCTGTCTTGTTTCTTGTGTTGTTGCTGAGGCTTGACGTCTGCATCTCTTGGCTAGGCTGGCGCCCGCGGTGAAGAGGCTAAAGGGGTCTCCTGAGGTCCCATCTGGGGCACCGCCTCCGCCCGTGAAAGATGGTAACTGCAAGGCACATGCCTCTCCTACCGATCGTCCTCGCGAGGCCTGGCTGAGCCGGCCGGGGCGGGCTCAGCCCCCACGGCCCTAGCGACTCCTGAGGTTCCCATGCTTGATGCCGCCACCACAGCCGTTGGGGCGCAGCAGGCTCCGCCTCAGGATACTATGGTCACACTGCCACCTTCTCCTCCTATTCCACCGATTGTTGTTTCTCCGACTCCTCCTACTATTCTGGATCGCGCTGCTGCCGAACGGGACCGGCTGCGGCAAGATCTTCTGGGCGCCGACCCTCGCCTGGTGGCCGGGCGCTTGGAGCTGGCTTCTGGCTGGATTCGCTCTGACGCTTCGATTCGAGCGGCGCTGGTTCAGGCCTCGACGGCCTGCGATGAGGAGAAGCTGGCCGTCCTCAGGGCGAAGGCCGCTCGAGACGCCGCCTTGGGAGAGGCGGCTGATGCCCAAGGTCGCTGCAAGGCGCTAGAGAGCAAACTTCAGGGCCTGGAGGACCAGCTTGCCGAGGAGGTCCATATCCGCCAAGAGAAGGAAGAAGACCTGAAGGCTCGCGAGGCAGCCATCAAGGACCGGGACGCCAAGCTTAACAAGCGCCGTGACCGCCTAGGCGTGCTGGAGCAGGAGTTGGAGGTGTGGAAGGCCGAGCTGGACGGCAAGGCGCGGGTCCTTGCCGAGGACCGCGAGGCCTTCGCGGAGACGGAGGTGAAGGTTCGCGGCTTGCTGAAGTCGCTCTGCGACAGCGGCCTGGAAAGTCCGCTGGCCGGCGCCGAGGACGGTCCCGCCAAGCTGCTCCCCTTCATGGTCCGTGCTCTTGAAGATGTCACCCTTGGCCTTGGCCCTACGTCTAAGGCCGAGACGCGCGTCCTGTCTTCTGTAGTGCTGACGCGGGTCCTTACTCACGTCTACCTCCGCGACCCCAACGTCGACCTCGACAGCCTGCTGGAGCCAGTGAGTGGCGAGCTTGCCTCTGCCGCTGCTAAGGCCGTGAAGGGTCATGCGGAGGCTCTGCTGTCAAAGTTCCGGGCCTTCAGCACCAATCCGAAGCAAGGCGCTGCCCGTCCTGCGGTCCTCGAGGCGAACCCACTCCGCAGCTCCACCACCAACAAGTGACTCCGTTGTGGCTCCTATCCTACTTTTAATTCCTGCAACATGCATCATGCCTCGGGGAGGCGTTTAAACTTGTGTTTGGTGTCATGATAACAGTTATGGACTGTAATATTTGCTTTTGAGTTCCTTGAAATTTGCGCTTTCCCTACTTGCTTATGTTCTACGCCGGTAGAGCCTGACCCCGCGCATACCTCAGCCGCCATTAGCCCCGACCGGAAACCAGGACGGGACCAAGGAGTGAGGGGCTACGTGACAAGTTAGGCTCCTGGGTCGCGATGCTCAGGAGTCCCCCTTGGCGCACGAATAGCAAGTAGGGAGGCGCGATGTGGGTGGATCTACCGTACTACATCTGCAGAGCCCGGCCCCGCGCATACCTCAACCGCCGTTAGCCTTTTGGAACTAAGTAGTGAGGGGCTACGTGACTAGTTAGGCTCCTGAGTCGCGATGCTCAGGAGTCCCCCTTGACGCTCAAACGGCCTTCGTACCTTGGCTCCGCTCGGGGAGGGACGTGCGATGAACCAGGCCCGAGGGGCCTGGCTGGGTGGCGTGCGTCTGGGCGTGACCCTGGCGCAGCCCCCGTGCCCCTCACGCGACACCCCCGAGGGGAGGCGTTGCGATGAGGCCAGACACTGAGCTCTGGGCTCCCTGAGGTTGATGCAGCCCGGGGGCCACCCTCAGTTGTTTATCACCAGCGCGGAGCATAGCGCTTACGCATGTGTACGGGCATAGCCGCTCCTCGGCAGTGTCGTCAGCCAGCACGGAGCATGGTGCTTCCACTGGTGCATGGGAGGGGGATCCCCTCCAGGAGGAGCCCCCGGGGCGTATACAGCCCCACCCTGACACGTGGCCGGCACGGTAGGGCATGAGGAGGTGTATCTGGGCACCGGTGAGCCAGCGCGGGACTCACGGGGCCCTACCTCAAGGCGGGTTGCGCCTGGCACTGGGCCTTAACTTGTGATGTGTTCCTGCAAATTTGGCCAGATGCCGATGCTCTACGTCCTCGGGTCCCGGCCCTCGAGCTGGTCTCAGCTGTCGCTGGTTTGCCGGGGCGCGATGCCGTGGGCAAAGCCAGAGGGTGAGGGCTGGAGAGCCGGTAGGTGCCCTAAGTCGCGATGCTCAGGTACCCCCCCTTTAACGCGCAAGCTTGGTTAGATGTCG
>NC_041381.1:160784948-160801536 GCF_002162155.2 Triticum dicoccoides
GGTCTCAGCCGTCGCTGGTTTGCCGGGGCGCGATGCTGTGGGCAAAGCCAGAGGGTGAGGGCTGGAGAGCCGGTAGGAGCCCTGAGTCGTGATGCTCAGGTACCCCCCCTTTAACGCGCAAGCTTGGTTAGATGTCGACGCTCTACGTCCTCGGGTCCCGGCCCTCGAGCTGGTCTTAGCCATCGCTGGTTTGCCGGGGCGCGATGCCATGGGCAAAGCCAGAGGGTGAGGGCCGGAGAGCCGGTAGGAGCCCTGAGTCGCGATGCTCAGGTACCCCCCTTCAACGCGCAACCTGCCGACATCAAGGGAGAAGAGGTGCCACAGACAGGCAACAAATAACAAGCATGATGGGTCTAATGCATAGCCCGAAAGTAAACGCAAGAGGGGTACACGCCACTGGGTCTGACCCAAGCGACTTGGGGATGATGTAGCCCGAGGGGCGCTACCAACGAAGTAAGCTAAAAACACAAGCAAAAGGGATACATGCCGCAGGGACGGACCCACGCGGCCTGGGAATGATGTTGCCCAGAGGGCGCTCCCAGCTTGAAATGAAACTTGAAAGATGTCACCTGATAGTGTTGACGACGAAGGGGTGTTGAAGTAGCAGACGTAGCGGGCTGAGGGAGTCGATCTTCACGAGCCCCAAGGCCCAGGAGCCTCGGGAGGCTCCGGGGGCGCTGGTGACTCCTCGCGAACCATCTCCATCTCCGCCAGGACTGCAGAGTGCCTGAACTCCTGAGCCTCCCGGATGCTCCTCATGAGGCGCTGGCGTACGGCAGCCGCATTCGGCAAGCCGTAGGGCATGCAAACGTAGCTGTGGGGTGGGCCCCCGCAGCGCCCCACATGTGAGGGCCAGAAGCGCTCCTGAGAGGCGACTCAGTTGAGCCCTGGGATGTCGATGCAGACGCGCAGCCCGCCATCCTCTCCTGGATGGGGAGCTGCGGCGGGTAAGCGGCGGCTGCCACTCATGATCCTTGACTCATGTAGCTCCTGAATGGCCTTGCTGACAAACTCCTGAGGGTTTGGCCCTCCTTGCCTTGCTCCTTCTTGAGGGAAACGTGCTTCGAAACACGCCTCCAAGTGGTGCCCAAGCGCCTCCCTCGTGATCTTGGCAAGGTCGGTGGCCCTCCAGGGGAGAGCCCCCGAGCCCTGCCTGAGGAGGGCACCGGGCGCGCTTTCCTATGCGATAGACGAAGGTTCCCCCTGGGCAGACGCGGGCCCTGAGGGACCTGCCTCCTGAGGGGCCGGGCCGGACGATGTCTTCTTCTTCTTGGGGGCGGTCTCGGGAAGCCTCCTGCTTCCGCGGTCCGGGTCTTCCAGTGATGCGGCCAGAAAGGCTCGCTCCAGGGAGCACACCGTGTCTTTCTCTTCACAGGGCACCGTCATGACTCCGCCACTTCCTGGCATCTTGAGGACGTTGTAGCCATGGTGAGTCATGGCCATGAACTTGGCCAGTGCTGGGTACCCGAGGATGGCATTGTACGGCAGGCGAATGTGGGCGACGTCGAAGTCGATGAGCTCTGTGCGGTAGTTGTCACGTGTCCCAAAGGTGACAGGGAGGCGAACCTGCCCAATCGGGACCATGGAGCCGTCGGTGACTCCGGAGAAAGGCTTGGTTGGCTGAAGCTGATCGTAGGGCACTTGAAGGTTGTTGAATGTTTCCACAGACAGGATGTTGAGCCCTGCCCCACCATCGATGAGGGTCCTGGTGACTAGCACGTTACTGATGATCGGGGAACAAAGCATCGGGAGGACTCCGGCTGTGGCCGCGCACTTGAGCTGATCCGTTGAGCTGGACGTGATGGCGCACGCTGACCACCTAAGAGGGCGCGTGGTTTCGAGCTTGGGGAGGACTGCATTCACTTCGCGAGCGAACTGCTTGAAGATGCACTGAGAGGCTGGGGCTTGAGCTCCGCCCAGGATGCAGGCGATCGCGCGTGGCTCCTGGAAGCCCCCAGCCCCCTCGTCCTGATGACGGTCCTCGTTTCTCCTTGGCTGCGGCGGCAGCGGAGGGAGGCCTGCGTTGCCTTGCGGGCGATCCTCGCGAGGCTGATCCCTCCAATCTCCCTCGCGAGGCGGGTCTTGCCAGCGATCCTCGCGAGGTCGGTCGCGCCACCCCTGGCGCGGGTCGCGGTCTTCCCAGCATCCTGCGTTCCTTCCTCCTCCTTGACCGTAGCCTCGATCGCTGCGGTCGGGGCATCGGCCGATCCTTCCTTCTCGCACGGCTCGAAGCTCTTGACATTCATTGGTGTTGTGGGTGTGGAGGTCGTGGTACACAAAGTACCGACTGCCATTGGAAGATTCGGGCTGATCTCGGCCCCACTTGGTGTCTGGTTCCGCCGTGAGCATGGCAGCCCCCTTGCGCTTCACATCCTTGGCCTTGGGTTTCTTCTCTTCTGGGCCTGCGTCAGGCAGCTCGAGGAGGGAGAGGCGCCCTTCCTCAGCCCTGGCGCACTTGGTCGCCAGGTTGAACAGCTCCAAAGAGGTGCACAAGTCTTCATGCACTGCCAGCTCCTCCTTCATCTTGACGTCGCGCACGTCGTCGGAGAAGGCCGAGATGATGGCCTCCTCGGTCACCTTGGGAATCTTGAGGCACGCGTTGTTGAAGCGCTGGATGTACTTCCGCAGGGTCTCCCCAGGCTGCTGCTTGATGCAGCGCATGTCGCTCACGGCGGGTGGCCGGTCGCGAGTACCTTGGAAGTTGGCGATGAAGCGGGTGCGCATCTCGTCCCAGGAGGAGATCGTGCCAGGGGCCAAGTTCAGGAGCCAGGTGCGGGCCCCGTCCTTGAGCGCCATGGGAAACCAGTTCGCCATGACCTTCTCATCTCCATTGGCGGCTTCGATGCCCAGCTCGTATAGTTGGAGGAACTCGATGGGGTCGGCCGTGCCATCGTAGTGAGGAGGCAGGTCTGGCTTGAACTTGTCGGGCCACGCAGCGTTGCGCAGCTCGATGGTGAAGGCACGGCAGCCTGCTCTGGTCACGGGAGGCCTTGGGTGACGAAGAGCTTGGTCTTGCGGGTCCCCACGCACTGCAGCTGGGAGCAGCGCGGGGTCTTGACGCGCGGGAGAGGGAGCATGGTCGCGACGAGCCGGAGCAGGGAGCACTCGGGTAGCTTCTTGCGGACGAGGGACTTCTTGGTAGCTCTGCTCTTGCCGCGCTGGCCCCTGACGGAGCGGATCCCGCCCAGGGGCCACGCGCCTTGGGGCCAGGGCGACTTCTTGCGGAGGAGGCAGCTGGGGCGCCCCCGGAGCTTCATCGCCCGCGCAGGGCGGGGTGCGGTGCAGCGGGACGGATGGCGCAGGAGAGCCCCCTATGGCGCGGACGAGCTCGGCGATGCGGTCGAGCCATTCTTCGTAGATGTCATCGACGGGACGGTAGCGCAGGAGCTCGTTGGCCGCGATGAGCGCGGCTCGAGCCTCCATGGGTGCGCAGAACGCGCGAGACGAAGAACCCACTGGGGTGAACGACGGGGTAGCAGTGCGTCCGTCTTGCCTCACGGAGGGATCCTGGGATAATGCTCGCTGCTTGTTCTCCGCCAGGCCGGTGGCGGCGTTGATGGCAGGCGACGGGGAACAACGAGGGCGCCCGCCGATGGGAGCCGTCTGGGGCGACGCGGGAGGCGAGAGCGGCTCGGCGCTCGGTGCGGGCCCGACGAGCGTCAGACATGGATGCGGTGGTCGGAGCAGAACAGGGTGGTGGAAGGCGAATTCCGGCGCACCCATACCTGGCGCGCCAAATGTCGGATTTCGGGTTCCGGCAGACCCTTAAGGTTCGAACACTGGGGTGCGCGCGGAGATCTCGCCCACTACCTACCTGCACCCCACCGCCATGCTAGGATCTAAGTTATCAAAGGAACAACACAAGAGACACATAGTTTATACTGGTTCAGGCCACCATTGCGGTGTAATACCCAACTCCAGTGTGTGGTGTGGTGGATTGCTTCTTGGGCTGATGATGAATAATACAAGGAAGAACAGCCTCGCGAGGTTCTGTTCTTTGCTGGTGCAATGAACTTCTAGGGGGAGTTCAGTCGCCTCTCTCTCTCTCTCTCTGGCTGCTCTCTAGATGCTGATCCAGATGCCTCTACCCTGCGGGTGGCTAGTCCTATTTATAGGCAAAGGCCCTGGGCCTCCACCCAAATATTGAGCGGGAAGGGCGCCAACAATTGGCCATTTTAAAGGGAACATCTGGTACACTTTGTCGGATTTCGGGTTCCGGCAAACCCTTGAGGTTCGAACACTCGGGTGCGTGTGGAGATCTCGCCCACTACCTACCTGCACCCTACCGCCATGCTAGGATCTAAGGTATGAAAAGAACAACACAAGAGACAAAGTGTTTATACTGGTTCAGGCCACCATCGTGGTGTAATACCCTACTCCAGTGTGTGGTGCGGTGGATTGCCTCTTGGCCTGATGGTGAACAATACAAGGAAGAACAACCTCGCAAGGGTCTGTTCTTCCGGTGGTGCTGTCCCTTCGGAGGGGTTGATTCCAGATGCCCTATACTATGGTGGCTAGTCCAATTTATAGGAAAAGACCCTAGGCCTCTTACCAAATATTGAGCGGGAAGGGCGCCAACAATTGGCCATTTTGAAGGGGAACATCTGGTACACTTATCCTGACTAAAGTTGGTCCTCGCCTATCAAAGGCTCTGGTGGTGATGCCGGCTTGGGCTCCACGATGACCTCCGTCCTGCCATTGGACTGGTCTTGGTCTTGTTGCACCGAAACGGACGCCTTTGCTTGATACTCTCGCCTGCGCTTGCTCCCTTTGCACCAAACAGGAAAGGAGGACAATGCGCGGGCTGGCACCCGCCTGGCGCCCTTGGTCGTCATGGCTTGCGTCATGGGCACCTCGCGAGGTACCCGACCTTGATCTCTCCGCCTCCTCGCGAGCCAGCCTGATGAGGCCGTGCCTGAGGAAGCTCCTTGTCGCCCGCCCCACGAGGCTTGGCCCTCGCGAGGGTCTTGAGCTCGCGTTGATGAAGATGGGCCATACTGGGCCCCCCTTTGAGCCACGCCGCAGGCCGCAGGCAGGCAAGTCTGGGGACCCCCGTTCCCAGAACGCCGAAAGTAGCCCCCGGGCCCAAGGCGCGCCCGGACTTGGCCGAGCAGAGAGGCGAAAGGGCAAGTGCGAAGCGCCGCGGGCCCTAATAGCCTGCGGCCATGGGCGCCGCATGGCGGTTGATGGGACGCGGCTGCCTCAGCAACCGCGCGAGTTGATAAAGGAGCGGCATCTGCCCAGGTCTTGCTTCCTCTGCTTTCTCCGGTTGCTGCCCAGATCCCCTTTCTTGCGCTTCTCCTTCCTGCCTCCAAAATCTCCAGATCTGCTTCGACCGCGTGACCTAGGAAGCCATGGCGCCTCGCCAGTCCCTGGTCGGAGCTTGGTACTCGTCTGCCCTGGACTCGCCGAACGTGTCGGAGGCGAGCCTCGCCCGGGTGCGCCAGATGGCGGCGGCGCAGGGCGTTGACAGGGCGAAGGTGTTCAAGGCCGGCCCTGCCCTTTATGAGGGCCAAGGGAGCACCTTCTATCCGCTCTTTGTGAGCACCATCACCGCCGCTCTGGTACCTCCCTTCTCCGAGTTCTTCTTCTCCGTCCTCCGCCATTACAAGCTGCAAGCTCTGCATCTCCACCCCAACTCTGTCCTTCTCCTGGCAATCTTCGCCTACTACTGCGAGGCTCACGTAGGGGTGCAGCCCTCAGTGGCCTTGCTGCGCCACTATTTCTCCCTCTGGACCTCTCGTGGTCCCATCTCTGCGTGCACGAGTTTTGTCGCATATGGTAGCTCCATTGGCATTTCGAACCCCGAGAAGAGGATTGAGGGCTTCAAGAGCAAGTGGGTCTTGGTAGATGCTGGGCGCATCCACCATCGGCCGACCTTGCCCACGGGTCACCCCACAAGCTCCGAAGATTGGTCTCGAGTGGAGCTCGTGGACCCCCGCGCGAAGCCGGTGTTGGAGAAGATGGACGCGGATCTGAGGCCGGCCAGCATGGCGGCGGCGAAGCTGACCGGCGCTTCGCTGCTGAGGGAATTCCTGGAGCACCAACTGGCTCCGCTTCGTCAGTACTCACTGCCGATTTGGAGGCCCCACCCGAGCCCCGCGGTGTTGGCCGACGAGGATCTGCCTACGGTCCTCCAATCCTTGGTCGGGGGCGACGTGGCGAGGTTGGAGGGCGCTCCTACGCCCCTGTTCCTTCGCGACGACTGGGAGCGAGTAGTGGAGTCCATGCCCGTCTTCAACGGGGACGGGCCCGTGCCCGCGGAGGCTCCCGAGGACCCGGTGGACGTGTCCTCCGACGACTCCAGCGATGAGAAGGGAGAAGGGGAGCGGGAAGGAGGGCTTGACTCTGAAGCAACCGACGGAGAGTTGAGGGCTCCCCTCCTTCGGCCCAGGTCCCGCGCTCTCCGCCTCTCCCCCAGTGATGGCGACGAGGATGATGATGAGCGGGGCGGCGGAAGCTTGCCCCTGATCCCGAGGAAGGACAGGACCGGGCTGATCCCTCGTGGGTCTGCCCTAGCCCCGAGGCGACCCGCAGGCGCGCCTCCTGCTCCCAAGCTCCTTGAGGCTTACCCTTGTAGCCGGCTCTCGGGCTTCAAGTACGGCCGGAGGTTGCTCGAGCTTAAGAGCGACGACCTGTAAGTGCTTGTTTCCTGTCTTGTTTCTTGTGTTGTTGCCGAGGCTTGACGTCCGCATCTCTTGGCTAGGCTGGTGCCCGCGGTGAAGAGGCCGAAGGGGTCTCCTGAGGTCCCATCTGGGGCGGCGCCCCCGCCCGCGAAAGATGGCGACCGCAAGGCACAGGCCTCTTCTGTCCGGTCGTCCTCGCGAAACCTAGCTGAGCCGGCTGGGGCGGGCTCATCTCCCACGGCCCAAGCGAATCCTGAGGTGCTCATACCTGACGCCGTCGCAGCAGTCGTTGGGGCACAGCAGGTCCTGCCTCAGGATGTTGTGGTTACGCTGCCGTCCTCTCCTCCTACTCCAGCAACTGCTGTCTCTCCGACTCCTTCCACCATCCTGGACCGCGCCTCTACCGAGCTGGACCGGCTGCGGCAAGATCTTCTGGGCGCCGACCCTCGCCTGGTGGCTGGGCGCTTGGAGCTTGCTTCTGGCTGGATTCTCTCTGATGCTTCAATTCGAGCAGCATTGGTTCAGGCCTCGACGGCCTGCGACGAGGAGAAACATGCCGTCCTTGGGGTGAAGGCCGCTCGAGACGCCGCCCTAGGAGAGGCGGCTGACGCCCAAGGTCGCTGCAAGGCGCTGGCGAGCGAAGTGGAGGGCCTGCGGAGCCAACTTGCTGAGGAGGTCCACGTCCGCCAAGAGAAGGAGGAAGACCTGAAGGCTCATGAGGCGGCCATCAAGGACCGGGACGCCAAGCTCAACAAGCGCCGTGACCGCTTGGGCGCACTGGAGCAGGAGTTGGAGGCGTGGAAGGCGAGCTAGATGGCAAGGCGCAGATCCTTGCCGAGGACAGCATGGCCTTCACGGAGACGGAGGTGAAGGTTCACGGCTTGCTGAAGATGCTCTATGACAACGGCCTGGAAAGCCCTCTGGACGGTGCCGAGGATGGCCCCGCCAAGCTGCTCCCCTTCATGGTCCGTGCTCTTGAAGATGTCACCCTTGGCCTTGGTCCTACAGCTGAGGCCGAGGCGCGCGTCTTGTCTTCTGCGGCGCTGACGCGGGTTTTCACGCACATCTATCTTCGCGACCCCAACGTCGACCTCGACAGCCTGCTAGAGCCGCGAGCGGTGAGCTTGCCGTTGCCGCTGCCGAGGCTGTGAAGGGTCGCGCGGAGGCGCTGCTGGGGAGGTTCCGGGCATTCAGCACCAGGCCGAAGTGAGGTGCTGCCGGCACTGCGGCTCCGCAAGGCAAACCCGCTCTGCGCAGCTCCACCGCCGACAAGTGACTCCATTGTGGCTCCCGTCCTGCTTTTAATTCCTGCACATGTACCATGCCTCAGGGAGGCGTTTAAACTTGCGTTTGGTATTATGATAACAGTATGGACTGTAATATTTGCTTTTGAATTCCTTGAAATTTGCGCTTTCCCTACTTGCTCGTGTTCTACACTGGCAGAGCCCGGCCCCGTGCATACCTCAGCCGCCGTTAGCCCCGACCGGAAACCAGGACGGGACCAAGGAGTGAGGGGCTACGTGAAAAGTTAGGCCCCTGAGCCGCGATGCTCAGGAGTCCCCCTTGGCGCACGAACAGCAAGTAGGGAGGTGAGATGTGTGGGTGGATCTACCATTCTACGTCTGCAGAACCCGGCCCCGCGCATACCTCAACCGCCGTTAGCCTTTCGAAACTAAGGAGTGAGGGGCTACGTGACCAATTAGGCTCCTGAGTTGCGATGCTAAGGAGTCCCCCTTGACGCTCAAATGGCCTTCATACCTTGGCTCCACTCGGGGAGAGATGCGCGACGAACCAGGCCCGAGGGGCCTGGCTGGGTGGCGTATGTCTAGGCGTGACCCAGGCGCAGCCCCCGTGCCCAGCCCCCTCGCGCGGCACTCCCGAGGGGAGGCTTTGCGATGACACCAGACACTGAGCTCTGGGCTCCCTGAGGTTGATGCGGCCAAGGGCCACCCTCAGTTGTTTATCACCAGCGCGGAGCATAGTGCTACCGTATGTGTACGGGCATAGCCGCTCCTCGGCAGTGTCGTTAGCCAGCGCGGAGCATGGTGCTTCCACTGGTGCGTGGGAGGGGGCTCCCCTCCGGGAGGAGCCCCCGGGGCGTATACAGCCCCACCCTGACACGTGGCCGGCACGATAGGGCGTGAGGAGGTGTATCTGGGCACCCGTGAGCCAGCGCGGGACTCACGGGGCCCTACCTCAAGGCGGGTTGCGCCTGGGACTGGGCCTGAACTTGTGACGTGTTCCTACAAAATTGGCCAGATGCTGATGCTCTACGTCCTGGGTCCTGGCCCTCGAGCTGGTCTCAGCCGTCCCTAGTTTGCCGGGGCGCGATGCCATGGGCAAAGCCAGAGGGTGAGGGCTGGAGAGCCGGTAGGAGCCCTGAGTCGTGATGCTCAGGTACCACCCTTTAACGCGCAAGCTTGGTTAGATGTCGGCGCTCTATGTCCTCGGGTCCCGGCCCTCGAGCTGGTCTCAGCCGTCGCTGGTCTGCCGGGGCGCGATGCCGTGGGCAAAGCCAGAGGGTGAGGGCTGGAGAGCCGGTAGGAGCCCTGACTCGCGATGCTCAGGTACCCCCCCCCTTTAACGCGCAAGCTTGGTTAGATGTCGGCGCTCTACGTCCTTGGGTCCCGGCCCTCGAGCTGGTCTCAGCCGTCGCTGGTCTGCCGGGGTGCAATGCCGTGGGCAAAGCCAGAGGGTGAGGGCTGGAGATCCGGTAGGAGCCCTCAGTCGTGATGCTCAGGTACCCCGCCCTTTAACGCGCAAGCTTATTGATGGGGTTATGTACCTAGGGTAGGGTCATGGACCTGATCTAAGTACCTTACCCAAGGACACCCTCAGAAGAAGTCGCCTTCCAGTCGACTAACGAGGGACACACTCGACTGACTTGAAGGACTCGACCACGAAGACTCACTCGACCACCAGAAGGTCAAGAGGCACTCTGCACTGCAACGGCCTGTAATCAAGTAGACTTTATGATAGTAAAGGCATTTTATGTGGGGCGTTACCAGTAACGCCCCAGACTTAACTCACCTTAAACCCTCTCCTACGTGGGCTGGCTGGGGTCCTGGCGCACTCTATATAAGCCACCCCCCTCCACAGGCAGAAGGGTTCGGCACCTGGTAACTCATATACTCATAATCCACTCGACCGCCTCCGGGCTCCGAGACGTAGGGCTGTTACTTCCTCCGAGAAGGGCCTGAACTCGTACATCCTTTGTGCTTACAACCTCTCCATAGCTAGAACCTTGCCTCTCAATACCTACCCCCCACTCTACTGTCAGGCTTAGAACCACGACAGTTGGCGCCCACCTTGGGGCAGGTGTTTTAGCGATTTTGTGGAGAAGTTGCAATTCTTCCGAGTACTTTCATCATGGTGTCTGTTGGAGTTTTGGTCGGGGGTCAAGAGATCCGTCTCGGCACTCTCACCTTCATCGCTGACGACTCCGCGTGGCTCCACGAGGCTCCACTCGACGTTGATGCGCTCCCCGTCCGCGGTGCGACGCATTTTCGTGCATATGTCTGCGGCGTTCTGCTGCGGCAACCGTCGACCCAGTATCGGTCGGCTCCTCCATCGTCCACCCTCCCGGTATTCCGCCGGCGCAAGCGCTCGGGCCGGTCGAGGCTTCAGCGATGGGTGAGGCACGCGGTGGCTCGCCAATCGGCCACCACCCAAGTTGCGGCAATCGAGCCCGACGAACCTCTCTACGGCTTGTTCGATCAGTCAACTGGCTCCGTAGAGACTGCATCCGAGTGCAGTAGCAGTGATCCAGCGGCGGAAATCTTGATGGTCGACGGGCCCCACAGTCCTCCTGGCTTCGCCCGTGGTGGTGGAGCAGGTGACGACGGCGACCCTACACGAGGCTACGAAGAGTACCAGCCCGAGCCACTCGACTCTCTGCAAAGAGAGGAACTTCGCCGCAGGAACGAGGATCCCCTGCATATTCCCATCGCAGGAGAAACCCCCGAGGCTCGTGCCTTGGAGGAGGCGCGTCTGGCCAATTTGGCCGAGCGCACTCGACTGGAGAATCTTCAGCGAGCACTCGACGAGCGCGCGCGGCAACGAGGTCCCGACACCAGTCGACGTCAACTCTTCCCGCCAACTCAGGTATATCGAACCCCAATTCAGAATTTAGCAACTGCGACCCGTATAGCAGAGTCCATCCAGCCTTCGCAGTCGGAAGCTGGCAGAGGTTTGCTGCAGATCAGGGATCTGCTCCGGGCAGCAGGAGATCAGAATTCAGCCGTGTCTCAGTCGCGCAACAGAATTCACAGTCGATCCGTCACTGTGAATACGGTTCAGTCGGCTCACAGCCCCAGATCGCCTCCGCGGCGTGAAGGGCGCGAGAATCGGCGAGATCAATATGGCGACAGACTCGACCGAGATGATAGGCGTCGAGTGCCCTATTCCCCTCTGAGGGGTGGGTCTTACGCTCCTCGGCAGCCAGATGATAGGCGTCAGTACAGTACAGGGCGTAGGGTTCCAGTCGACCCCAGAGAACCAGGCTTCGACGCGCGATCCATTATCGTGCAAGGGTTGGTTGACCGGAACAGAGCCCATCGAGGTGGACTCGACAGAGATGTACCCACAAGCAGTCGAGTGCATGTTTCTGGTCCTGAATGTTTCAGCAGAGCTATCAGAGCCGCAGCTATCCCTCCCAATTTCAGGTTGGCAACAGGAGTCAGCAAGTTCACTGGTGAGTCTAAGCCTGAAACTTGGCTTGAAGACTACCGAGTGGCAGTTCAGATTGGTGGTGGGAACGATGAGGTGGCCATGAAGCATTTGCCCCTCATGTTGGAAGGTTCTGCCAGGGCATGGTTGACTCAATTACCTCCTAGCAGCATTTACACTTGGGAAGATCTGTCCCGAGTGTTCGTCAGGACGTTTGAAGGAACTTGCAAGCGACCAGCTGGATTGACAGAGTTGCAAGTCTGCGTGCAGAAAACTAATGAGACTCTCAGAGAGTATATTCAGAGGTGGATCACTTTGCACCACACTGTGGAGAATGTGTCTGATCATCAGGCAGTCTGCGCCTTCAAAGATGGTGTCAAGAACAGAGAACTGAGTTTGAAGTTTGGTCGAACCGGTGACATGACCTTGAGTCGGATGATGGAGATTGCTACCAAGTACACCAACGGCGAAGAAGAATACCGACTCCGAAGCGGCAAGCACAAGCCGAGTCAGTCGGAAAAAGGAAACACCAGTCGGAAACAGAAGCGGAAGGCTGAACTGGCAGCTCCTGGAGAGGCTCTGGCCGTGACTCAAGGAAAGTTTAAGGGGAAACCAAAAGGATCCTGGAACCCCAAGAAGGTAAAGGATAAAGAAGGGAACGACGTGATGGATATGCCATGTCACATTCACACGAAGAAAGACGAAGAGGGGAATATCATTTACCCGAAGCACACCACTCGCCAATGTCGACTCCTGATCCAGCAGTTTCAGGGAAAACAGTCTAAGGACAAGGAGAAGGAGTTGGACAAGGCCGAAGACAAGGAGGACAGTGAGGAAGGATATCCGCATATCAACTCCACTCTGATGATCATTGCAGATGTGGAAAGCAGAAGTCGACTGAAAGTGATTAACCGAGAGGTGAACATGGTTGCCCCTGCAAAAGCAAATTATCTGAAGTGGTCTCAAACACCCATCACATTCGACCAATCTGATCACCCGACTCATATTGCCACCCCTGGGAGGCAAGCTTTGGTGGTCGACCCAGTTGTCGAAGGCACTCGACTGACAAAGGTGCTGATGGATGGTGGAAGTGGGCTGAACTTATTGTATGCAGACACATTGAAAGGTATGGGCATTCCGATGTCCCGACTGAGCACTAGTAACATGAGCTTTCATGGAGTTATACCAGGGAAGAAGGCCGAGTCACTCGGCCAGATAGCTTTGGACGTGGTGTTTGGTGATTCGAAGCATTTTCGCAAAGAAAAGTTGACGTTTGAGGTCGTGGATTTTCAGAGTGCATATCATGCCATTTTGGGGAGACCAGCTTACGCATGATTTATGGCTCGACCATGCTACGTGTACCTCAAATTGAAGATGCCCGGCCCCAAAGGAGTGATCACTGTCACCGGTGATCGGAAAAAGGCAGAAGAGTGCTTTCAGAAGGGCTCCAAGATCGCCGATTCCCAGGTGACAGCGGTCGAGTTCGACGAATATAAGCAAAACGCAGATCCGAGTGACTTGCTACGATCCAAGAAGCCCGCCACAGAGTCTGCATTCCAGTCGTCCGGTGAGACGAAGCCTGTTCACATTCACCCGACCGACCCCGAAGCAGCTCCGACCCGCATCTCCACGACACTCGACCCAAAATAGGAAGAAGCGCTCATCCAGTTCCTCCGTGAGAACTGGGACATTTTTGCATGGAAGCCCGTTGACATGCCAGGTGTTCCCAGGGGACTGGCTGAGCATCGCCTAAGAGTCGACTCATCTGCAAAACCAGTCAAAGAGCATCTTCGGCGGTCCGCCGTCCAGAAGAGAAAAGCCATTGGCGAAGAAGTGGCTCGACTGTTGGCGGCAGGATTTATCCGAGAGATATACCACTCCGAGTGGCTCGCTAATGTCGTCATGGTTCCTAAGAAGGACAAGTCGCTCCGAATGTGCATTGATTTCAAGCACATCAACCGGGCCTGCCCGAAAGATCATTTTCCTCTCCCTCGCATAGATCAAATTGTTGACTCGACCGCGGGATGTGAGAGGTTATCTTTTTTAGATGCCTACTCCGGGTACCACCAGATCCGTCTGTACGGGCCCGACGAGGTAAAAACAGCTTTCATCACTCCATTCGGGTGCTTCTGCTATATCACCATGCCATTCGGCCTCAAGAATGCCGGGGCCACATTCATGCGAACGATTCAGAAGTGTCTACTCACTCAAATCAGTTGGAATGTGGAAGCTTATATGGATGATATTGTTGTCAAGTCACGAAAAGGTTCCGACCTGCTCGCTGACCTCGCCGAAACATTTGCCAACCTCAGAAGGTATGATATCAAGCTCAATCCATCGAAGTGCACATTTGGAGTTCCTGGTGGCAAGTTACTCGGTTTTCTCGTTTCCGAACGGGGAATCGACGCTAACCCAGAGAAGATTGGCACTATTCTCCGAATGAAACGCCCTGTGCGAGTGCATGATGTCCAGAAGCTTACTGGATGCTTGGCCGCATTAAGTCGATTCATCTCATGACTCGGTGAAAAGGCATTGCCTCTTTATCGACTGATGAAGAAGACAGACAAGTTCGAGTGGACTCCAGAAGCTGATGCAGCGTTTGCCAAGCTAAAAGCTCTGCTCTCCACCCAGCCGGTGCTTGCTGCTCCAATCAGCAAAGAGCCTCTGTTGCTCTATATCGCAGCCACAGGACAAGTCGTCAGTACTGTGCTAACGGTCGAGCGGGAAGAAGAAGGAAAAGCCCTCAAAGTTCAGCGCCCAGTGTATTATTTGTCTGAAGTCTTGACTCCATCCAAGCAGAGATATCCTCATTATCAGAAGCTTGTATATGGAATATACATGACCACAAAGAAGGTTGCTCATTATTTCTCTGATCATTCCATCACAGTCGTCAGCGACGCTCCACTATCAGAGATTTTGCACAATAGGGATGCAACTGGTCGAGTGGCCAAATGGGCGATTGAACTTCTTCCCCTTGATATCAAGTTTGAGGCAAAGAAAGCCATTAAGTCCCAGGCAATAGCAGATTTCCTTGCCGAGTGGATTGAACAGCAGCAGCCGACTGAAGTTCACTCGGAGCATTGGACCATGTTTTTTGATGGCTCTAAGATGTTGAATGGTTCCGGTGTTGGGGTTGTCCTGGTTTCCCCCAGAGGAGATAAGCTCAGATATGTGCTCCAGATTCACTTTGATTCCTCCAACAATGAGGCAGAATATGAAGCCCTCTTATATGGGTTGCGCATGGCCATTTCACTCGGCGTCCGTCGCCTGATGGTCTATGGCGACTCGGATTTAGTGGTCAATCAGGTGATGAAAGAGTGGGACGTGAGAAGCCCAGCCATGACTGGATACTGCAGTGCAGTGAGGAAGCTGGAAAAGAAGTTCGAGGGGTTGGAGCTCCATCATATACCCCGACTGAAAAATCAAGCAGCTGATGATCTAGCAAAGATAGGTTCCAAGAGAGAAGCCATTCCGAGTGGTGTGTTCTTGGAGCATATACACACTCCGTCAGTCAAAGAGGATCCTTTCACCGAAGAAACTCCACAGCCCAAGAGTGCCACAGATCCGACTGAAGTTGAAGTCCCAGCGGTGGTTGACTTGATCATGGAGGTTTTGGTGGTCATTCCCGACTGGACGATTCCGTATGTCGCATATATCCTGAGGAAAGAGCTCCCGGAGGATGAGGAAGAGGCTCGACAGATCGTCCGTCGATCTAAGGCCTTTACCGTAATCAAAGGACAATTATATAGAGAAAGCGCGACTGGAGTTGGTCAGAAGTGCATAACACCAGAAGAAGGTCGACTCATCCTCAATGATATTCACTCGGGGACCTGTGTCATCATGCGTCCTCTCGGACCATCGTGGCCAAAGCATACCAAGCCGGATTTTACTGGCCAAAGGCGAATGAGATGGCAAAAGAGATAGTGGATAAGTGCGAGGGATGTCAATTCTACTCGAATATGTCACACAAGCCTGCGTCGGCTCTGAAGACCATTCCACTCGTCTGGCCTTTCGCAGTATGGGGATTGGACATGGTCGGTCCTTTGAGAACAGGACGAAGTGGCTTCACGCATGTACTGGTGGCAGTCGACAAGTTCACCAAGTGGATCGAGGCTAAACCAATCAAGAGCCTTGACACCGGTACTGCTGTTAGCTTCATCAGGGAACTAATATTCAGATATGGAGTCCCACACAGCATCATTACGGATAATGGGTCGAACTTTGACTCAGAGGAATTCAGAGCTTTCTGCAACTCCCAGGGCACACGGGTCGACTACGCTTCAGTCGCCCATCCGCAGTCGAATGGACAAGCAGAGCGAGCTAATGGACTGATTCTTAAGGGATTGAAGCCTCGACTGATGCGTGATCTCAAACACGCGGCTGGAGCTTGGGTCGACGAACTTCCCTCAGTACTCTGGGGACTGCGGACCACACCTAATTGGTCGACCGGAAGAACTCCATTCTTCTTGGTCTACGGAGCTGAAGCAGTCTTGCCGAGTGATCTTCTCCACAATGCTCCTCGAGTTGAAATCTACAACGAAGCAGAGGCTGAACAAGCGCGGCAAGACGTAGTCGACCTTTTAGAGGAAGAAAGGGAGATGGCTCTGATCCGGTCGACCATCTACCAACAAGATTTGCGTCGTTTCCACGCCAGAAATGTGAGAGGTCGAGCCTTCCAGGAAGGAGATTTGGTTCTTCGAGTGGATCAGCACAAACCACACAATCTTGCTCCTTCTTGGGAAGGCCCCTTCATCGTCACCAAGGTTCTCCACAACGGGGCGTACCGTCTTTACAACGTCGAGCATAATATCGACGAGCCCCGAGCTTGGAACGCGGAGCTACTCCGCCCATTTTACACTTAAGTTTTATCACTCGGATGAGTTGCAATAAAGTACTTCTGTAGTTCATGGACCTCAAAATAATAGTGTCATAGTCCCTCCATAATTTCTGTCGCTTTCCACTCGGGGGCTTAGCTGCAGCCCTGTGCTCGCCTAAGTTATAAAAATCCTACCGAGTGGTAAGCCAGCCTTCCACTCGGGGGCTTAGCTGCAGCCCTGTGCTCGCCTAAGTTATAAAAATCCTACCGAGTGGTAAGCCAGCCTTCCACTCGGGGGCTTAGCTGCAGCCCTGCGCTCGCCTAAGTTATCAAAATCCTACCAAGTGTAGAGCAACCCTCTCACTCGGGGGCTTAGCTGCAGTCCAAGCACTCGCCTAAGTTACAAAAATCCTACCGAGTGAAGAGCAACCCTCTCACGCGGAGGCTTAGCTGCAGTCCAAGCACTCACCTAAGTTAT
>NC_041381.1:160801546-160816649 GCF_002162155.2 Triticum dicoccoides
AAAATCACAATTGGAAATGTCTGCCAAGCATAGAGGTTTACCTTCAAGCATAAGAAACAGCTTCTTGGCAAGTCCACTCAGGAAGGCCTCCAGATCAGTTTTCTTCCCAGTCAATTTGGCGACTTGGTCGGTCAGGGCAGCTTTATCAGTTTTCAGTCGACTGACCTCCTTGTTGGCAATCCCAAGAGCAGCTTTCAGATTGGTATTGTCTTGTTCGAGCTTGGTGACTGAAGCTAACTTCTCGTCAGCAAGCTTGATCTTCTCAGCTAGCTCAAGGTCTTTCTTCTGTTGGGCCTCCCTTACCTTACCTGCAAGTTACAGCAAGATCAGATTTTGAAACAAGCAAGGGGAAAAGCAGTCGTCAGGGTCTCACCAAACATACCTTCGGTCTCCTCCTTTGCCTTTGTCAGCTTCTCCTGAACCAGCTTCAAGCTCAGCTCGACTTGAGTATGCTTGTGTTCCAGCTCTGAATAGCGAGCCACAAGATCACAAGAGTTCTGCGAAGAACCAATCGACTAAATGTCAAATTTAATTCACTTCCGAGTGAAAAAGGGAAAAACTCACGTTTCTAAGACTACAGCCGAATACAAGCATTCGACCGTAGTCTTGGGGACTACACCCAGTGGGTGCACTCAGTGTGCCCCCACTAATCCTGTTGAAGACAAAGTCGACCAGTCGACCTCAAAAAAAAAGATGTATTCTCTAAGACTGTGATCAACTGCAAGCAGTCGACCACAGTCTCGGGGACTACACCCAGTGGGTGCACTCAGCGTGCCCCCACCGGTTTGTGAAATCCAGTCGACATAGTCGACTGACAGAAAAATTGACATCATAAAGCCTAAGGCCGACTGCCAGCAGTCGACCTTAGCCTTGGGGACTACACCCAGCGGGTGCACTCAGCGTGCCCCCGCTAACACGGAGTTTTATCGACACACCCAGTGGGTGACTACTATAAATTCCGGAAAAGAAAAGTTTTTGGTGGCATATCCAACAGAACAAACAGCGGTCGACTGACCTGGACATTGCTTTGGAGGGCAGAACTGGCGTCATAAGCCGCCTGACTCGCATCCCGGATGGTCTTCAGCTGCTCCATCATGATTCCCGCTTGGTGTATCGCCTCCTTCGCTGCGCCGGCTTGGTCCTCTGGGACGTGGTGCGTCGTGAAGAGGGAGGGCTGCTGAGCACTCGTCAATGGATCTGCGAAGGACACCGTGTGTCGAGTGATGTTCTCTTCCTCCACAGTCAGAATCTCGGGCGCCGTCACATCCTGAGGCACCTTACTGGCGGACGTTTTCCGACTCCTCCTGCGCTTCAGCGGCTCTTCATCCTCATCATCATCAGGGAGATTGATAACAGTATTGGGTGGAGCTACAGAGAAAGATCAGGATCAGAGATCGCGAGTCAGTCGACTAAGAACAGCGTTAAGAATACAGTACCTGGGTTCGAAGTTGCTGCATCCTCCATCTCGTGGTAATCAGCCCGGGCCGAGGTTTCAGAAGTAGCAGCACTGCAACTCCAAAGGATCAGTCGACTAACTTCAGCGTCGACCAGAGACAAAGTTCACACAAAATAAGAAAATATGAGCAGCACGGTTACCCTGATATGGTGGGGATGGACACCTTCATCTTCGGCAGGAGCTTGATCGGCTTCGACGAGGCCGCCCTGGGCTGCTTCGGCGCCTTTTCAGTCGGCACCGGAGAGGTGGTCCGAGGGCGCTTGGTCGACTGAGTGGCGGTCGCAACCCCCTTACCACGTTCGGTCGAAGGGTCGTGGACAAGCTTCGACCGCCTTTCTGAGCGCGGTGGTACGACCTCCTCCTCCTCTTCTTCCTCGTCCTCGACGTCATCTTCATCACCGTCATCATCATCATCGTCGTCATCATCCTCTGCAACATCCGAGTCCCATTCCTGCTCTTCCTGGCTCTCGCCCCCGCTCGCCTCGCCCTCCTCAGTCGAAGCTTGTGCCCCATTGGGCATCGAGTACAGCTCGGTGAGGGCCTAGCAGATGTCTAGACAAGGATCAGTCGACCAGTCGGCAGGGTAAATAGAAATGAATGCGACAAGAGCGCAGTGGAGAGCAGGGCAAGTGTACCTTGTTTGGGTCGCTGTTGTGGTCGAGTGGAGGAATCCTTCTGGCTCCGCGTGGGTTATCCTTATTTCCGGTAACGGCTACCATCCATCTTTCCAGAGTGACGTCGTCGACTGCTTCTGGATGGACTCTAGTCTCGTCTTCGGTCCCACAGTACAACCACATGCAGTGGCTCCGGAACTGAAGGGGCTGGATGCGACGCCTGAGGAAGACCTCCAGGAGGTCCATGCCCGTCACTCCCTCCCGAACCAACTGCACCACGCGCTCCATCAACATCTTCACGTCAGCTTTCTCCTCCGGAATCAGCTTCAGAGGGGAGCGCTTGTTCACTCGGTCCATGGTAAACGGAGGGAGTCCACTCGGCTGCCCTGGCGTCGACTGGACCTGGCAGTAGAACCAAGTCGACTGCCAGCCTCTGACGGACTCGGGAAAGGTCATGGGCGGGAAGGTGCTCTTATTCCTCACCTGGATCCCCAGGCTCCCACACATTTGGACGACTCGGGTTCTCTCATCACCTGGGCTCGCCTTCTTCACGGTCTGAGAGCGACACGTGAATATATGTTTGAACAAACCCCAGTGCGGTCGACAGCCCAAGAAACCCTCACACATGGACACGAATGCAGCAAGATAGGCAATGGAGTTTGGGGTAAAGTGGTGGAGCTGCGCTCCGAAGAAATTCAAGAAGCCACGGAAGAAAACACTCGGCGGCAAAGAAAACCCACGATCAACATGGGTGGCCAAAAGCACACACTCACCCTCTTCAGGCTGAGGCTGCCACTCCTTCCCCGGAAGCCTCGCAGCTCCGTGAGGGATCAAGCCCTCGTTGGCCATGTCGAGGAGGTCATTCTCTGTGATGGTCGACTGGATCCAGTCTCCTTGGACCCAGCCCTTCGGCAGGCGGGATCTGGACGAGGACCCTCCGCGGCTGGTGGATCTCCCCTTCGCCTTCTCCGACGCCGACGCCTTCTTTGCGCGCTCCAGCGCCGCCGTCTTCTCCTTGGCCATGGTCGCCGGCGAGATGCGCGAAGGGAAGTGGTGCGGGGGCGAGAGCGAGCACGCTGGGCGGGGAAGAAGGAAGCAGAGAGAGGGAGAGAATGCTGAGGCGCAGCACAGAAATCCTCGCCGGGCACATTTATAAGGTCCCTTCCGAGTGGATGACAGGTGGGCCCGTTGATCTAATCATATCTGGGAGCAGTTATGCAGACGGGATACGTGGCGAAAAAGGCGGCGCAGAGATCGAGGCGTCTATGCCCCGTCCCATCCGAACGCCGCGGTCCGCCCCGCTTCGCGCGCGTCCCCAAATTTCGCATCCCGCGGAATCCGCGAACAGCAAATCAGTTTGTCAGACGCGGTGTTTCCGGCGATCCGTCGCTCGGAGATCGTCGAAGCCCGAAAGATCACTCGACGCAAAAATAGAATGGATCGAGTCGACTGAAGGCGAATTGCTCCCTGTCGACGAAGAGATTCTTTGGTCCAGGACAACGCACGACCAGGGCACAAAGGTTAATCGGAAACGACATCAACTCCTTCCTCACTCAAAGCCTCAATCCATTCGGGGGCTAATGATGGGGTTATGTACCTAGGGTAGGGTCATGGACCTGATCTAAGTACCTTACCCAAGGACACCCTCAGAAGAAGTCGCCTTCCAGTCGACTAACGAGGGACACACTCGACTGACTTGAAGGACTCGACCACGAAGACTCACTCGACCACCAGAAGGTCAAGAGGCACTCTGCACTGCAACGGCCTGTAATCAAGTAGACTTTATGATAGTAAAGGCATTTTATGTGGGGCGTTACCAGTAACGCCCCAGACTTAACTCACCTTAAACCCTCTCCTACGTGGGCTGGCTGGGGTCCTGGCGCACTCTATATAAGCCACCCCCCTCCACAGGCAGAAGGGTTCGGCACCTAGTAACTCATATACTCATAATCCACTCGACCGCCTCCGGGCTCCGAGACGTAGGGCTGTTACTTCCTCCGAGAAGGGCCTGAACTCGTACATCCTTTGTGCTTACAACCTCTCCATAGCTAGGACCTTGCCTCTCAATACCTACCCCCCACTCTACTGTCAGGCTTAGAACCACGACACTTATGACATCGAGGGAGAAGGGGTGCTACAGACAGGCACCAAATAACAAGCATGATGGGTCTAATGCATAGCTCGAAAATAAACGCAAGAGGGATACACGCCGCTGGGTCTGACCCGAGCGACTTGGGGATGATGCAGCCCGAGGGGCGCCCCCAATGAAGTAAGCTAAGAGCATGAAAATAAAAGAGATACACGCTGCAGGGACGGACCCATGCGGCCTGGGAATGATGCGGCCCTAGGGGGCGCTCCCAGCTGGAAATGCAACTAGAAAGATGTCACCTGATAGTGTTGACGATGCAGGGGTGTTGAGGTAGCAGACGCAGCAGGCTACGGGTGTCGATCTTCACGAGCCCCCAGACCTAGGAGCCTCGGGAGGCTCCGGGGGCTCTGGTGGCTCCTCGTGAACCATCTCCATCTCCGCCAGGACTGCAGAGTGCCTGGCCTCTTGAGCCTCCAGGATGCTCCTCATGAGGCGCTGGCATACCGCAGCCGCGTTCGGCAAGTCGTAGGGCATGTGAACGTAGCTATGGGGTGGGCCCCCGCAGCGCCCCACATGTGAGGGCCAGAAGTGCTCCTGAGAGGCGACTCGGTTGAGCCCTGGGATGTCGATGTAGACGCGCAGCCCGCCATCCTCTCCTGGATGGGGAGCTGCGGCGGGTAAGCGGCGGCTGCCACTCATGATCCTTGACTCCTGTAAGTCATGAACGGCCTTGCTGACGAACTCCTGAGGGTTCGGCCCTCCTTGCCTTGCTCCTTCTTGAGGGAAACGTGCTTCGAAACACGCCTCCAAGTGGTGCCCAAGCGCCTCCCTCGTGACCTTGGCAAGGTCGCTGGCCCTCCACGTGAGAGCCCCCGAGCCCTGCCTGAGAAGGGCACCGGGCGCGCTTTCCTATGTGATAGAAGGAGGTTCCCCCTGGGCAGGCGCGGGCCCTGAGGGATCTGCCTCCTGAGGGGCCTGGCCGGACGATGTCTTTTTCTTCTTGGGGGCAGCCTCGGTAAGCCTCCTGCTTCCGTGGTCCGGGTCTTCTAGTGATGCGGCCTGAAAGGCTCGCTCCAGGGAGCACACCGCGTCTTTCTCCTCGCAGGGTACCGTGATGACCCCGCCACTTCCTGGCATCTTGAGGACGTTGTAGCCATGGTGAGTCACAGCCACGAACTTGGCCAGCGCTGGGTACCCGAGGATTGCGTTGTACGGCAGGCGGATGTGAGCGACGTCGAAGTCGATGAGCTCCGTGCGGTAGTTGTCACGTGTCCCGAAGGTGACAGGGAGGCGAACCTGTCCAATTAGGACCGTGGAGCCGTCGGTGACTCTGGAGAAAGGCTTGGTTGGCTAAAGCTGATCGTAGGGCACCTGAAAATTGTTGAATGTTTCCACGGACAGGACATTCAGCCCTGCCTCACCATCGATGAGAGTCCTAGTGACTAGCACGTTGCTGATGATCGGGGAACAGAGCATCGGGAGAACTCCGGCTGTGGCCGCGCACTTGAGCTGATGCGCTGAGCTGAACGTGATGGCGCACGCCGACCACCTAAGACGGCGCGTGACTTCGAGCTTGGGGAGGACTGTGTTCACTTCGCGGGCGAACAGCTTGAAGATGCGCTGGGAGGCTGGGGCTTGAGCTCCGCCCAGGATGCAAGCGATCGCGCGTGGCTCCTGGAAGCCCCCAGCCCCCTCATCCTAAGGACGGTCCTCGTTTCTCCTTGGTTGCGGTGGAAGCGGAGGGAGGCCTGCATTGCCATGCGGGCGCTCCTCACGAGGCTGATCCCTCCAGTCTCCCTCGCGAGGCGGGTCTTGCCAGCGATCCTCGCGAGGCCGGTCGCGCCACCCTTGGCGTGGGCCGCGGTCTTCCCAGCGTCCGGCGTTCCTTCCTCCTCCTCGATCGTAGCCCCGGTCGCTGCGGTCAGGGCGTTGGCCGATCCTTCCTTCTCGCACGGCCCGGAGCTCTTGACATTCGTTTGTGTTGTGGGTGTGGAGGTTGTGGTACACACAGTACCGGCTGCCCTTGGAAGATTCGGGCAGATCTCTGCCCCGCTTGGTGTCTGGTTCTGCCGCTAGCACGGCAGCCCCCTTGCGCTTCACATCCTTGGCCTTGGGTTTCTTCTCTTCTGGGTCTGCGTCAGGCAGCTCGAGGAGGGAGAGGCGCCCTTCCTCAGCCCTGGCGCACTTGGTCGCCAAGTTGAACAGCTCCAGAGAGGTGCACAGGTCTTCATGCATCGCCAGCTCCTCCTTCATCTTGACGTCACGCACGCCGTCAGAGACGGCCGAGATGATGGCCTCCTCGGTCACCTTGGAAATCTTGAGGTGCGCGTTGTTGAAGTGCTGGATGTACTTCTGCAGGGTCTCCCCTGGCTGTTGCTTGATGCAGCGCATTTTGCTCACGGCGGGTGGCCGGTCGCGAGTACCTTGGAAGTTGGCGATGAAGCGAGTGTGCATCTCATCCCAGGAGGAGACCGTGCCGGGGCCAAGTTCAGGAGCTAGGTGCGGGCCCCGTCCTTGAGCGCCATGGGGAACCAGTTCGCCATGACCTTCTCGTCTCCGTTGGCGGCTTCCATGCCCAGCTCGTAGAGCTGGAGGAACTCGGTGGGGTCGGCTGTGCCGTCATAGCAAGGAGGCAGGTCTGGCTTGAACTTGCCGGGCCACGCAACGTTGCACAGCTCAGTGGTGAAGGCACGACAGCCTGCTGTGGCTACTGGAGGCCTTGGGTGACGAAGATCTTGGTCTTGCGGGTCCCCACGTGCTGCAGCTGGGAGCAGCACGGGGTCTTGACGCACGGGAGCGGGAGCGTGGTCGCGACGAGCCGGAGCAGGGAGCACTCGGGCAGCTTCTTGCGGACGAGGGACTTCTTGGCAGCTCTGCTCTTGCCGCGCTAGCGCCTGACGGGGCGGATCCCGCCCAGGGGCCACGCGCCTTGGGGCCAGGGCGCCTTCTTGAGGAGGAGGCGGCTGGGGCGCCCCTGGGGCTTCATCGCCCGCGTAGGGCGGGGTGCGGCGCAGCGGGTTGGACGGTGCAGGAGAGCCCCCTACGGCGCGGACGAGCTCGGCGATGCGGTCGAGCCATTCTTTGTAGACGTCGTCGACGGGACGGTAGCGCAGGAGCTCGTTCGCCGCGATGAGCGCAGCCCGAGCCTCCATGGGTGCGCGGAACGCACGAGACGAAGAACCCGCTGGGGTGAACGAGGGGGTAGCAGTGCGGCCGTCTTGCCTCACGGAGGGATGCTGGGATGATGCTTGCTGCTCGTTCCCCGCCAGGCCGGTGGCAGCGTTGATGGCGGGCGACGGGGAACGACGAGGACGCCCGCCGACGGGGGCCGTCCGGCCGACATGGGAGGCGAGAGCGGCTCGGCGCTCGGCGCGGGCCCGACAAGCGTCAGACATGGGCGCGATGGTCGGAGGAGAACAGGGCGGTGGAAGACGAATTCCGGCGCACCCCTACCTGGCGCGCCAAATGTCGGTTTTCGGATTCCGGCAGACCCTTGAGGATCAAACACTAGGGTGCACATGGAGATCTCGCCCACTACCTACCTGCACCCTACCGCCATGCTAGGATCTAAGCTATGAAAAGAAAAACACAAGAGACACAGTGTTTATACTGGTTCAGGCCACCATTGCGGTGTAATACCCTACTCCAGTGTGTGGTGTGGTGGATTGCCTCTTGGGCTGATGGTGAACAATACAAGGAAGAACAGCCTCGCGAGGGTCTATTCTTGCGGTTGTGCTGTCCCTTCGGAGGGGTTGATTCCAGATGCCTTATACTATGGTGGCTAGTCCTATTTATAGGCAAAGGCCCTGTGCCTCTTCCCAAATATTGAGCGGGAAGGGCGCCAACAATTGGCCATTTTAAAGGGGAACATCTGGTACACTTATCCTGACTAAAGTTGGTCCTCGCCTGTCAAAGGCTCTGGTGGTGACGCCGGCTTGGGCTCCACGATGACCTCCGTGCTGCCGTTGGACTGGTCTTGGTCTTGTTGCACCGAAACGGACGCCTTTGCTTGAGACTCTCGTCTGCGCTTGCTGCCTTTGCACCAAAGAGGAAATGAGGACACTGCGCGGGCTGGCACCCGCCTGGCGCCCTTGGTTGTCATGGCTTGCGTCATGGGCACCTCGTGAGGTACCCCGCCTTGATCTCTCCGCCTCCTCGCGAGCCAACCTGATAAGGCCGCGCCTGAGGAAGCTCCTTGTTGCCCGCCCCGCGAGGCTTGCCCCTCGCGAGGGTCATGAGCTCGCGTTGATGAAGATGGGCCGTGCTGGGGCCCCCTTTGAGCCACGCCGCAGGCCGCAGGCAGGCAAGTCTAGGGACCCCCGTTCCCAGAACGCCGTCACACTTATCCTGACTAAAGTTGGTCCTCGCCTGTCAAAGGCTCTGGTGGTGATGCCGGCTTGGGCTCCACAATGACCTCCATCCTGCCGTTGGGCTGGTCTTGGTCTCGTTGCACCGAAATGGATGCCTTTGCTTGATGCTCTTGCCTGCGCTTGCTCCCTTTGCACCAAAGAGGAAAGGAGGACACTGCGCGGGCTGGCGCCCGCTGGCGCCCTTGGTCGTCATGGCTTGTGTCATGGGCACTTCGCGAGGTACCCCACCTTGATCTCTCCGCCTCCTCACGAGCCAGCCTGATGAGGTCGCGCCTGAGGAAGCTCCTTGTCGTCCGCCCCGCGAGGCTTGGCCCCTCGCGAGGGTCTTGAGCTCGTGTTGTTGAAGATGGGCCGTGTTGGACCCCCTTTTGAGCCACGCCGCAGGCCGCAGGCAGGCAAGTCTGGGGACCCCCGTTCCCAGAACGCCGACATGATACTTCCTATACGGTGGGTAACGCCACCACCAAATTTCTCTATTTGAAGTGTTTCACTCAGGGCGTTATTTTTGCAATGTCTTCACATTTGTTTGTCTTCAATTTCAATTTATCTTCATGATTCTCTTCACTATGACGATTTGATTCCTTTCTGATATATATACTAGTGTTCTGTCCTCTACAGCATTCACTTATAGCTATGTCTTCCTAGTTGAATCTTTTGAACTAAGTGAATGTGATCGGACCCTAATCTCTCTGTGCTTTCTATCTCAAACTCTATCTGTCCAAATCATATGCATTCTATTGAAACTGTCGAATGTCTTCTCTGCGTCCTAGTCAGCAGAAGACACAGAGACAAACATTAAGTCTGTTTTAAATGATTCATCTTTACTAGTTGAAATTCGGAGAAGCCGGAACAACCATCCGACATGCCTGGCGAGTGTGGGAACGTGGGACAACTCTGAGTATGTTGCATGCTTGCCACATGCCCCTCAGATGTGAACCGCCAGGGGCACCTGCGTAATTGCGCTATGCCGCACACTTCCTTATAAATACATGTCCCCTGCGGTAAAGAAAACCTTCTTCCACCTCTCCACCTCGTCAAAACCCTAGCGCCACCGCTAGCTCTCGACGACGCCGGCGACGAAGCGCTTAGCTGTCGTGACTTCTCCGACGCTGTCCTCATGCCGGCCATGGACATCGTCCTCTCCGCCGCCGCCATAGGTGTCCTCCATCGCCAAGTTAGGGCATGGTGGATTGAACTGCTCAGTTTCCTATTCATCCCATCAAGCAGTTCTTCGTGTCGTAAATATAACTCTATTTTTACCATCTTTTTGATCTTCAAAGGTTCATCCTTTTTACCAAACTAGTTTCTGCCTATACAATGTTAGATCTAGTCTGTCTGCATCTCATACTGCCTAGTATATTCACTTAAACTTCATATCCAGTTTGATTCCTCACTTGTACTTATTCACGGATTCGTACAAATCTGGAACCAACTCTCAACATATAAGTGAATGTCTTCGCATCATGAGGTCAATGTCTTCAAACTAATTTATCTTCAAAATCTTCTGAGAATGCATATGACCTCTTCCCCTTCCCTCGCATCTCTAATGCTGTCACAGGTACATGTCCGTGGGAGAATCCCTTGGTTCTCATAGACTGCATTCGTTTGTAGAATTCTTACAACATCACATTAATTCTCCTGAAGCCAGTTCATGTTTGTCCAGCAAACAAAAGCCCTTCAAGCCTTTGAACGTATTGAAGCCATTCAGTTTGAAGTTAATGGCTGCAGAGAAATCAGTAAGGAAGGGTGGCAAACAGCGTCGTGGGGGAACATCAAAAGATTTGCCTGATGACCTCGCAAAGCTTTACAAGACAGATCCTGAAGAGGATTATAATCAGCGCAAGACACGAATCCAATGGATTCGACGATATTGGGCTGAACAATGGTTCAAATACAAGTTCGTGACCCAGGAATACGCTGAGAAGAATGCTATCGAAAGTCCTTGGGGTGATATTCTCTATCGAGGCCTTCCACCCAAGAACAGAGCTGAAGCTATTGCACAGGGTTTCTATCCTTGTATGGTCCGTGGACCTCAGCCTGAAATTGCCGACCCAGCATCATTGCTCTGGTGTCGTGACGATAATCTCTTCAAGCGCAACTTCCAGCACGCAAAAGCATCTGTCATGGAAAATAAGAAGTCATTGGGATTAGACTTCAACCCTGGTCCCTCTGCTCCCCGTGCTGACGGCTCATGTGATGCAGAACCCAATGTCATTGGCCCCTTCTCCAACCTTGATGGCATCATCACTTACATCTTGGTCCAAGGTGCCAAAGTGGATCATTCTGATAATGATGCTGATACTGATGAAGCCCCAACTCCTCCTCCAAAGCCGCGGAAGCTAAAGAAGCCTAAGGCTTCAAGATCAGCTGCTCCTCCAAAAGCTTCACGTACGAAGCCACTGGCCACTGCACCTCGTGAAGATAGTGTGCAGTCTGAAGATCTATCACGTATCTCCAAGAAGACGGATAAGAAAAATAAAATCGTCAAGCACACAGATCAAAGCTTGACTCCTGCTGCCATTCTGCGAGAAGAGCCCATTGATCTGTCAAGCGATGAAGATCTTGCAGATGATGCCCTTGAGCAACTGATCAAGAGCAAGGAAGAAGCAGAGATCTTCAATAAAAATTTGCCTCTCTTTGATGTGGCAATCATCCATAACTTCATTGATGAGTGGTTTGACACCCCAAATCTCAACTTTGAAGATCTGCAACTTCCCATTGGCCTCGGTGTCTCCTTCAATGGCGACATTGCTTCTGAGCTAGCTCTTGCTCAGCGCATCGTTGAACTGAAGCATAAGATCGACTATGAGAAGGCTCAGTTCAAGAAGCATGTGGCCAAGCTCAGCGTGCAAGATGTCAAAAACTTCAAGATCATGCTGCACAAGCTCAAAGAAGCCTTTCACAAGAAGCACGAAGAAGCTCAAGGCTCTCGTGAGCGTATGAAGAGTCTGGCTGACAAGTGTGTGCTCGCCTACAATGAGGCTGAGAAGCGCAAGTCTCTTGGTCGTCCTGGCATTGACCCAAGAATGGCTGCAAAGAAGAAGAAGCTATCAACTGCCCAACCTGCACCTTCAAGGCAGGAAGCACCTTGCATAATCTTCCCAAGCAGCATGACTGGCTCGAAGCCAAAGGCCATGTCAACCACTTCAGAGCTGAAGAAGACGAGGGCTGCCGAGGCTGAAGCCAGAAAAAAGGAAAAATACTGAAGCCTCTGATGCTGCTCCCTCTAAGAAGAAGCGCAGAACCAAGAAGAATCGGGCTGCTCCCACAGAGCCCTTAGTTATTGAACCTATCTCAGTGGTTCGCCCTGCATCTAAACACCAAGAATGACGGATGATAGTTCATGAGCCTGCTTCCATAGAGGCTCATGAAGCTGAAGACATTCCAGCAGTTGATCCCATCGCTGCTGACGACATTGGTCACAATGACAATGTTGAAGATGATGAAGTTCTTCCTCAGATCGAACACAACCTGGTATCATCGCCTGTTCTCACGAACAGCGAACTCATCAGCATTGGTCGTCCTCTGACGCCAATTGCTCATGATGCATCATGGGTTGATCACCCACAGCAACAAGACTCCCTGAGTACTCCCCAACAACAACCACAAGTCACACCACCTGTGCAAGAAGAACAAGAAGACTTTGAGGCCCAGCCAACTCCATCTCCAAAGGCATCGCCAGCATTTTGCAGGCTTCGAAAAGGACAAAGGCCTCAGGTCCCTCTTTCGAGCATTCCAGAAGGAGAAGTGCACCACTCATCTGTTGCACGTCAAGTGTTTCCAGAAGCCACTCCGACTGTGAATGTCTCCATATCTGAAGCCCAAGCTGCTAAAGACAATCCGGCTGCATCAGCCGATGAACATCAAGAAGACATACGTGTCCCCACTCCCCCAATACTGAAGAAGTTGTTCCTGATGTGAACGTGCCAGTGCCCGACCCTCCAGCTCGTCAAGTGGAGGATGAAAATCCTGAAGCTGCCACCACCAACACCAATGAAGCCAATGACGTGGTCATGGCTGAAGCTAATCTGGAGCTTGCACCAACCAATGTGCCCGAAGCCAATGATGCAACAGCTCCTGAAGTGTCTGTTGTGCAGCCTGAAGCCTCAGTTGTTGCCACTGCTCCTGTTCCGCCAACAAGGCCCTATACTATTGAGCAAGCATACGATCATGGTCAGCTAACCACTGTCTGATGGACCATTCTGGTCCCTCCGCCTACTGTCTCTGGTCCTCAATTTGATTATCATGTTGAGCATAGGCCTCAGGTCCAGAAACCAAAGCCAAGACTGCCAAGGTTCCCAGGAACTACCAACTCAACAGGGTACTTCAATGCAAATGGCTTCAAAAGCCACAACACCTTCTTTGACAGCGCAAAGAACCCCTACACAAAGCCAAGAATATCATCTGATCGGTTCTGGAGCTATCAGCAGTGAAGCTATTACTCCTGCGCTCTGTATGATCAAGGGCACATTTTCCCTCATATGCGCCTCGACACTAAAGCCATTGCTGGACTACCGTGCTTAGAAGAAGCACTTGACTGCTTTTGTGATGTAGGTCTGCTCAGCTTTGTGACAGACAAAGAACATTGGAATGAGGAACTTTTGCTTCAATTCTATGCTACCCTCCACATTCGCGGCTACAACAGGGATATAAAGACATGGGTTCTCGAGTGGATGATAGGAAATGTTCATCATGAAGCCAAATCTCTTGATGTCATTGAGCTTACTAGCCTACCCACTCCCGAAGAGCTGTACGAACCTGATTGTCAACTTCACCGCAATGCACTGGAGAGCATCTTCCATAAGCCAGAGCCCAACATGAGCCAGATGTTGAGCATGATGAAGCCTCTGCCATCTGACGCTGAATACCCTAAGGAGTTCTTTGTTGATGACCTTGAGTATCTGCCTCGCACCATATATCACATCATAAGGCGAACTCTATGGCCTGTCAAAGGGCATTCATCAGCGGCCAAACTTGAAGGAGCCATGAAGACATTGGTCTTTTACATCCTCAATGGCATCAGCTTCAATACTCAAGAATTCTTCATCCGGCAACTTGCTGCATCTGGATATGACCTTTTTGGCCTGAAATTCTATGCTCCATGGGTCATGCGCCTCATCAAGCTACACTCTGTTATCAACTATCAGCCCTCTGCTCGCAATCATCTGATCTTTCTACCAGAGGTTGATATGTCAGTTCAATCCATATACCCTGAGCCTGCCAAGAAGCCTCTTTGTCTTCAAAATGCTGAACACCAAAGCTTCACTCAGCCCATGGAAGGATTCCAAGCAGTAACTCGTATCTATCCAATGGCTAGGAACACTCGTCTGCCTCATCATGCGCAAACTGATGCTACTGAGAGCACAATTGCCCAAAGACCCAAGAAGCGCTCTCGCGTTCTAAATGACCGAGAACTACTTGTGGCACTGCATCAGAAACAAGATAAGCATCACTTTTGGCTCAAGCAATAGATGCAAAGCCTCTTGGTGGACGTCAATCGCATTCGAAATCTTGCCACCAAGAATGCTTTTGTCACTCACGAGACCTGTCGGCGATCATGGAAGAGTTTGACACTACTTAGTGCTAAAGCAGATCGTCAAGATGATGGCTTCACTGAAAGATTCAAGTTTGACTCCACTTCTCCACGGAATGCTGTCCTACGTCGAACCCCATCTCTTGAAGACACTGACTATTCTTCCTCTGCGGCAACTGTGAATTCCAGAGTGATCGATGATGAAGACGATGCTACTTCATGTCACACCCTAGCTAGTCATGCATTAGAGTGTTGCATCATGTTTACTCTTTCATCAGAAACTTGAAATGGGGATCTGTGAAACCCTCAGAATCATTTTGAAAATGACCCAAATAAAAATTTCTCCAAAAGGGTCCAACAAAATGCTCATGTTGATCTCTGAAAATATTGGACAGAGATAAAAATCAAACCAATATTTTTAGTGGCTCATGGACATTTATTTTGGGCATTTGGAATTAATGCATAAATATTTGCTTTGGAAATATATTTCTATATATATTAATATATGTCCAAATATTATGCCAATTATAAAGGAGCTCTGGAATAATATATCTAGCCCCTGAAAAATTTGGCATAAGTTAAATAAATGATTTAATATATTATTTAAATCAAAACAAATGTCAGAAATTAGAAAACAGAAAAAAATAAAAAGGAGAAGCTTACCTGGGCTCCTCCACTGTGCAGCCCATCCAGCTGGCCGGCCCAGCCAGCAGGCGGCCCAGCCCGTCTCCCTCCTCTGTCGTCTTCGTCCCGACAGAGGGAGGGGAGTGTGGCCGGCGCGCGCGCGCGCCACCGCGCCACGCCACCTCTCTCCCTGCCTGCCTGCCCTCCCCTCCTCGCCTCGATGCCCTGGACGACGCCACGCCTCCCCCCCTGCTCTCTCTCACTCGCCCTCGGCTCTTCCCTCCTCTCCCTCGCTCTCTCTCTCACGGCCGAACACCACCGTCGCCGCCGTTCGCCTTAGCAGCCGTCTCCGGCCACCCCTCGCTCCCCCGACTAGCTCAGAAGCTCCGCCACAACCCCCTCTTCCTCCCCACCGCT
>NC_041381.1:160817024-160827605 GCF_002162155.2 Triticum dicoccoides
CCTTAGCAGCCGTCTCCGGCCACCCCTCGCTCCCCCGACTAGCTCAGAAGCTCCGCCACAACCCCCTCTTCCTCCCCACTGCCTCACGGGCCTCCGGAAGCCCTGTATCGCCGCCATGTCGCCGTTCCCCTCTTCGGGCTCCGACCATCATCGCCGTCGAATTCGCCGTCTCCAGCGCGTCTCCGAGCCCGCTTCGACGCCCACTGCAACCGCGGTGAGCCCCCGAGTCGTTTCCCCCTTCTCCCCTGGTCTCTTTCGACCTCTAGACCTTAGCCCCACCTTGGCCGAGAGCTCCACGCCGCCGGCGATGTCGCCGTCGTGGCCACGGTCACCGTAGCGCCCAACCGAGCACACTATCGTGCTCCACGCCTCACTAGGAGCACGCAGCACGCACCAACGCCTCCCCAAACACCCTGCAACACCGACTCCGACCGCACTCGAACTCCGGCCGCCGCTCACGAGCTCGCCGTCGACGGTACCGGCCACCCCAGGCTCGGCCACCACCACCGTTCGACGCGCGGGAGCAAGAGCTCTCCAACGAGCCCAAGAACGGCCTCGCCCGTGCCCTGTAGCGCGATCCCGCATCGCGCCGCCGTCTCGGGCCTCGCCGGCGTCACGTCGCCGGTGGGTTTGACCCACTTTGACCACGGCAGGACCCCCCTGAGTCCCTGACAGGTGGGCCCAGCCCTGTAGCTAATTAGGATTAGCGCTAACCACTGTTAGTTAACCCCCTGACACTGACCAGTGGGCCCCAGCGCCACTAATTTCTAATTAGGATTAATTTAACCCTGTTAAACCCCCCTGTCACTGACGTGTGGACCCCACACGTCAGGTTTGACCTCAGCCAGCCGCAGTTGACCACTGACGTCATGCTGACGTCATGCTGGCGCAATAATTATATTTCTGGATTTAAATTTAATCAGGAAATTCCAGAATATTATTTAAACTTCAAAAATTCATAACTTTTATTCTGTAACTCCAAATTGGACAAATTATATATGAAAAATGATCAGAAAAATCCAATCTATCCATCTGTACTATTTTCATGCATGATCAAACAAGTTAAATTGATGTTTCAAGCAGAACAAGGAAAAGCACTTTAAAAGGCCATATTTGAATTTGAAATTTGAATCCTTGATTCAAATTTGTTCATACCCTTCTGGTTTTAGTTGCATTAGCCCAACACACTCATATTGCCATGTTTCATGCATGCATCATATTGTTGCACATTGTTTGGTGATGGTTGTGTATCGGTGTCCTTTGCGACAGGTTCTGCCTCCGAGGAGTACCGTGATTACCCTAACGAAGAACCGTATCAGTGCATCGAACCATCAGGCAAGCAACCAACCATTTGATCATATCGATACAATCTCATGTTCTCGCTCCTGCTCTCTTTTACTGCATTAAGACAACGCGTTTCAAACTGCTGTGTGCTACGGTAGTTGAACCCATTTCCTCTGCATGACCTGTCATTGCCACAGTAACTAGATGAAACCCACTAGCATGTGTAGGAGTTGATTGAGCCATATGTATGTGTTGTTCCTACCTTGCTATGCCTGCTATGCTTAGAGTCGTGTCAGGTCTAGTTCATCTGGGTGATGGCTAGAGTGAAATGATTATGTCGGTAATGAGAGTGGTGTGGTGAACACGATTTGGTAAAGGTATCGATGAGAGGCCATGTAGGAGTACATGGTGGGTTGTTTCATTGAAGCCGACCTTAAGCACTGAGATCTGTATGTGTGATTTAAGATACAGCTACTACCATGCATTGGGCCCTGAAATATGCCCCCGCTCGACTTCTTATTCACCCTAGCTCTCTGTCCAGGAGTTGCAAGTAGTTTCTGGTGTTTGTAGTCTACTGGAGGCCGTGGACAGCGCTGACCGTAGGGGTGGGCTGTGATGCGGTAGGTACGTGGCCGGGTGTACCGAATACCCGTTAGGTATCTCGGGAACCCTGTTCACATCGTTCGGGGCCGTATGGGAAACCTCGGCCGTACTCCCTGCGGATGGAACCTGAATAGGTGATAAACCTGGACTAGAGGCTTAAGTGTTTAGGTAGGTCGTGGTCTACACCCACGTCGGCTTTCGCTTGAAGTCTGCCGAGCACATGTCGTGTGCAGACGCTAAGTGGTGGAAACATGTATGAAGAAGTACACCCCTGCAGGGTTAACATGATCTATTCGAATAGCCGCGTCCGCGGTAAAGGACTACTTGGTTGCCTATACAGTTCATAGACAAGTAAATGGAAACTACTAAAAGCCTCAAGATAGGTGTGAGTGCCGAGGATGGCTCTTCCGTAGGAAGACGGAGGTGGATCCTCGGTAGTGTATTGAAGTGGTGAGTAGTGGACTCGTGTGCGTAAAACCATTTCAAGTTGGAGTATCGTAGGATAGCCTAGCCAAGAGTCAAAGCTGGCTTGCTGCAATAACTCCACCAACCCTTCTTGATACTATGCATGTATGTAGGATCTGATGTAAGTCTTGCTGAGTACCTTTGTACTCATGTTGCTATAATCTACATTTTTACAGAAGACGCTGCAACCCCTTCTGATGGGTTCTATGTAGACGTTGACATCAACGAGTAGGCTAAAGACCCAGGTGGTGACCCTGAGCTTGTGAAGGACCATGTAGTATAGCTAGGCTTTCCAAGCCTCTTTTATTTTACTAGTTGTCTGTACTCAGACAAGTTACTTCCGCTGCTGGTTTGTATGACTGTATGACTTGCATGCCGGGTCGTGAGACCCGTACCTTTGTGTATGTTATGTATGGCTCCCTGAGCCTTAAATAAAGCACTTGTGTCGTAGAGTCATGTTGTGATGCTTCGTTGTATTTGCACATATCGAGCATATTGTGTGTATGATTGAAATGCTTGGTATGTGTGGGATCTGACTATCTAGTTGTTTATCTTTAGTAGCCTCTCTTACCGGGAAATGTCTCCTAGTGTTACCGCTGAGCCATGGTAGCTTGCTACTGCTCTGGAACACTTAGGCTGGCCGGCATGTGTCCTTCTTCGTTCCTGTGTCTGTCCCTTCGGGGAAATGTCACGCATTGAGTACCGGAGTCCTGTTAGCCCGCTACAGCCCGGTTTACCGGAGTCCTGCTAGCCCAGTGCTACAGCCCGGACCCACTTGCTGATGACCGACACGTTCGAAGCTGGGTCATGGATGCATGTCCCTGTAAGTCTGTGCCACTTTGGGTTTACGACTAGTCATGTCAGCCCGGGCTCTTTATCATATGGATGCTAGCGACACTATCATATACGTGAGCCAAAAGGCGCAAACGGTCCCGGGCAAAGGTAAGGCGACACCCGTGGGAACACCGTGCGTGAGGCCGCAAAGTGATATGAAGTGTTACCGGCTAGATCGATGTGACATCGAGTCGGGGTCCTGACAGCGTTGGCATCAGAGCCGGACTGCCTGTAGGTTCTCCAAGCCAAACTGGTCGATGTTGAGTCTAGAAATTCTTTAGTTATATGTAGGGGAATTGTTTGTGGGTTGGAACGTAAGGCTCTTTTTACTCCTTTATCTTATGACATTCTGATCTGAGTCAGTCCATTCTTCCACCGGGGGTTAAGGAATTAGGACCTATTCTCTCTAACAGGATCACGTGTTACTAATCAGTAGTACCTTATAAGTTTGATGGATACAAGCCTAGTTTAGTTCTACTACCACATTATGTTGTTAGAATGGATTCAGAACTTTGATATGATGATGTTGAGGGTGTACGAAATCCTTTGTCAAATGTCTCAAATCCTTTTGAGCATTTACAGCTGTTATGCTGCCGAAATTTTGCTAGAAATTCTAATGCCTTTGCATTATGATTGTGCTTTCAGATGGCCACTCGCGACCTCAATCAAGTGGTTCGCCTGACTCGATGCCTAGATGTACCCGGCCATACTGCCAAGTTGGTCAGGGTAATGACTGAGGCTGGATACCGCTGGTATCATGAGTACACGGTCGAGGAGCAATTCCGAGACTTTAATCAAAGCCAGTATCTCTGCACTGTCAGGATATTTCCATCTTATCCTGGATCCACCGAGCCTCTTCACTGCTCCTATGGACTCGGGGTTACTATTGAGATGGCTGTGCAGGACGCCGCCTACTCTATGATGACCATTATGCGAGTCAGATCTGGTATATTTCGGGACTCTGATTTCCGGTATATGCCAGGATCACTTCCGGGAGCACAAGGGTATCTCCAGGCTATTTATGCTGACCCCACTCAGGAGGATTCACGGACTCGCACCACTGCTGAGATGCTCGAGGATAAGGACCGTGAAAATCGGGCCTTGAGGTTAGAGCTCTTCAATACCCGTGCTGACCACTGGGCCACTTTGACTCGGTTCGCACCGGCGGTGCAAGCTGGATTCTCAGATATGCGCGATCTCTATCCTGTGAGGTCTGCTCTGCCAGACGTGATGGTTTGGCGTGATGTAGGAGGCATCACCCCACCTCGCGGTCCCCGCAGGCCACCGTCTGTTGGTCCAAGGCCTCATCCTAGCCCCTATGGTCCACAAGCTCCGCGATATCGTCTGTTTCCGTATGATCATGTTGAGCTTCCAGGCTATGGAGGTCACTTTTACGAGGACTACTACGGATCGGTTTGAGTTAGTGGTAGTATCACTAGTTCGCACTAGCTGTGTCGTCTATCGTCCCGCGTGACTCGTGGGATATGACCTAGTTTGTACTCTTTCCGGAGGTGTAGAAAAATAATGTATAGGAGCTTGGAATGCCTCCGATGAGATGTAATCCTTTTCTCACCGTAATAGTACTTTGTTTGGTCTTGTACTAAACCCTGTATGGTGTGTATGACGATGGAATAAAAGAAGCAGTTTCTGTTTTTACCATGTCATACGGATGATCATCTTGCATTTCGAGTTATTCCTTACATTCTGTATCCTATGTCGGAATTTTATCATTCTGACTAAATCATTGTCTTGTTACCTAGGATGGTCAACACGCGCGCTAACCCTGCTTCTCAAGAGCAGGCCGAAGGCAGTGAAGGCAGGAATGAAAATCTGCCTCATCCTCCTTCACTAGCCGAGGTTACGATGGAAGCTGAGAGAAACAAGCGGGAGACCAACCGTTTGTTGGAGCGTATTGAACAGAACACGGCACACCATCAGAGGACTAACGTGGTGTCACTCAGTGATTTTATCAAATTACATCCACCCACGTTCCACCACTCCGTCGAGCCTCTCGACGCTGATGACTGGCTTCGCAGTATCTCTCACAAACTGCGTTCCGCGCTGGTAGCGGAGGCTGACAAGGTCACCTTTGCTGCATATCATCTTGAAGGCCCCGCCAGTCTATGGTGGGAAAATTATGGAGCTATGCGCCCAGCGGGCCATGTCACTACTTGGGCTGAGTTCAGCGAGGCTTTCCGTGAGCATCATATTCCGGAGGGTCTCATGGACCGCAAACGTGAAGAATTTTGCAGTTTCACCCAAGGCCGACTTTCTGTGGATGTTTACAGCAGGGAGTTTGGTAATCTCGCACGATATGCAACCGAGGAAGTTTCTACTGACGCCAAGAAGCAAGCAAGGTTCCGTAAGGGCCTTAGTCCTGAGCTTCGCCGTGACCTCCGACTGCATGAGTGCACATCCTTCCAGAAACTTGTCAACAAAGCCATCAGTGCTGAAACTGGTCAGACTGACTATGACGCAACACGCAAGCATGGCCGTGATATGGGTTCCTCATCCGGTGCTGGTCCTCAGAAGCGCCGCGTGTGGGTACCCAACACCGCCCTGCCACCCAGGTTCACACCGAGGCCATCCTTCCAGGCGCCTCGCCCCGTTCAGCAGTCTGCACCGGCCAAGCCCTATGGGGGTCCAACCAACAATGCTCCTCCACGTACCAGTTCCGTGACTTGTTTCAAGTGTGGGGAATCTGGCCACTATATGCGTGAGTGTCCCCAGACCAACCCCAATCAATCTGCTAAAGCTGTTGGCCGTGGCAAGCCGACAGGAAAAATATTCCACGCCAAGCCGGTCACCGCCTCACGTGGCCATGTCAACTGTATCTCTGCCGAAGAAGCTCAAGAGGATCCCAACGTCGTTCTCGGTACGCTTCTTGTCAATTGCCACCCGGCATCTGTTCTTTTCGATACAGGAGCCCCTCATTCTTTTATATCTGAAAATTATGCTCGTTTGCATAACGTCGCATTCGGTGATATGCCAACCTCTATGGTAATTCAAACTTCGGGATCCAAATGGCAAACTTCTAGAGTAAGCCATGGAAATGAAATCCAAGTCGACAGACTTGTTTTCCTTGCCTCTTTGATAGCCCTTAAATTTTCAGATATTAATATCATTTTGGGTATGGACTGGATGTCAGCTCATCATGCCAAAATTGATTGCTTCTCTAGGACTGTTCAACTCACTCACCCTTCGGGCAAGATAGTCAATGTCTTGACCCGATTAGCCAAGCGACAATTATATTCTCTTAACGCCAGCCCTTTGCCAGACCTTGAGGACGTTCCGGTAGTCCGTGACTTTCCGGATGTTTTTCCAGAGGAATTGCCAGGTGTTCCACCTGACAGGGATGTTGAGTTCGTAATAGACCTCATTCCAGGAACCGTTCCGATTGCTAGAAGACCTTATAAGATGGCACCCCTAGAACTAGCCGAGCTTAAGAAACAACTCGATGAGTCCTTGAAAAAGGGTTTCATCCGACCTAGCTCTTCTCCGTGGGCTTGCCCCGTCCTATTCGTCAAGAAGAAGGATGGTACGGACCGGATGGTTGTAGATTACCGACCTGTCAATTTGGTCACAATCAAGAACAAATATCCACTTCCCAGGATCAACGACCTGTATGATCAGCTCGCTGGATCCTCAGTCTTCTCCAAGATGGATTTGAGGTTGGGCTACCATCAAATCAAAATCAGAAACGGGGACATTCCTAAAACGGCCTTTGTTACTCGTTATGGCCAATACGAGTACACCGTCATGTCCTTCGGTTTAACCAACGCTCCAGCCACCTTTTCTCGGTTAATGAACTCAATCTTCATGGAGTATTTGGATAGATTCGTTGTAGTTTACCTCGATGATATACTCATCTACTCCAAGAACGAGGAAGAACATGCCGAACATCTAAGGCTAGTGTTGCAGAAACTTCGAGAGCATCGCCTTTATGCTAAATTTTCCAAATGTGAATTCTGGTTGCCAGAAGTGACCTATCTGGGTCATGTTATATCTGGTAAAGGTATTGCTGTCAACCCTGAGCGAGTTCAAGCCGTCCTTAACTGGACTCCACCTGAATCGGTCAAGCAAGTTCGGAGTTTTCTAGGCTTAGCGAGCTATTGTCGTCGCTTTGTCGAGAACTTCTCCAAGGTTGCCAAACCTCTAACCGAACTCCTCAAGAAAGATAAGAAGTTCAAGTGGACTCCACAATGTGAGCACAGCTTTCAGGAACTGAAAAGACGCCTGACTTCTGCTTCCGTACTGGTACCGCCAGACTTCTCCAAGGATTTTGTTATCTACTGCGACGCCTCGCGACAAGGACTAGGTTGCATTCTCATGCAAGATCGACACGTAATTGCCTACGCTTCACGGCAATTGCACCCACACGAGGAGAATTATCCTACTCATGATCTAGAGCTTGCAGCTGTAGTCTATGCACTTAAGACCTGGCGACATTACCTCCTCGGTAATCGTTGCGAAATATTCACTGATCACCAAAGTTTGAAGTACATCTTCACCCAACCGGATCTGAACCTCAGGCAAAGACGTTGGGTTGAATTGATCACAGATTTCGATTTAGGAATAACCTACACCCCAGGGAAAGCCAACGTTATGGCTGATGCGCTAAGTCGTAAATCTTATTGTAACAACCTGATGTTACAACAAAGTCAACCGCTTCTCCATGAGGAATTTCGGAAGCTTAACCTTCACATTGTTCCTCAAGGTTTTCTTTCCACCTTGGTGGCAAAACCTACCCTTACGGATCAGATTATCAAGGCACAGAAGGTAGATCCGGGAATCTCCCGCATCAAGAGAAACATTCGGAAAGGAATTGCGAATTGCTTCTCCATTAATGATCAAGGGGTCGTATACTTCGGGAATCGACTAGTGGTTCCCAAAGTGCGAAACCTGAGGCGTTTGATCCTTAAGGAAGCTCATGAATCCCCTCTCACCATTCATCCGGGTAGTACTAAGATGTATCAGGACCTACGCCAGAGGTTCTGGTGGACTAGGATGAAGAGAGAAATTGCTCAGTATATTGCAAATTGCGACGTCTGTCGTCGTGTAAAAGCAGAGCACCAACGGCCGGCTGGCACCCTTCAACCCTTAGCTATTCCTGAATGGAAATGGGATAAAATTGGTATGGATTTCATTACCGGTTTTCCCAGGACCAAGAGAGGGAATAATGCTATTTTCGTCGTGGTCGATCGTCTTTCCAAAGTAGCCCATTTCCTACCTGTTCGAGAGTGTATAACCGCTAGTCAGCTGGCAGACTTATACATCTCCCGAATAGTGTCTCTCCATGGTGTTCCTTTGGAAATTAACTCGGATCGAGGAAGTCTTTTCACCTCTCGATTTTGGGAAAGTTTCCAAAATGCTATGGGAACCCGTCTCTCCTTTAGCACCGCCTTCCACCCTCAGTCGAGTGGTCAAGTGGAACGCGTCAACCAGATTCTAGAAGACATGCTTCGAGCCTCTGTTATCTCATTCGGAATGGACTGGGAAAAGTGCCTTCCATTTGCCGAATTCGCTTACTACAACAGCTATCAATCTAGCTTGGGTAAAGCCCCTTTTGAAGTTCTCTATGGACGACGGTGTCGAACACCCCTTAACTGGTCAGAGACCGGGGAAAGACAATTCTTTGGCCCGGATATGATTCAGGAAGCAGAAGAACAAGTTCGCATAGTTCGTGAAAAGTTGAAAACAGCCCAATCTCGTCAAAAGAGTCAATATGACCGAAAACATAAGGCTATGACTTTCGAGGTTTACGAGAAGGCTTATCTTCGGGTCACCCCTCTGAAGGGAACCCATCATTTCGGTATCAAAGGCAAATTGGCTCCTCGTTACATTGGACCTTTTCGCATTCTTGCCAAACGAGGGGAAGTTGCCTACCAGCTGGAACTACCTCCGCATCTCTCCAGAGTCCACGATGTCTTCCACGTTTCTCAACTCAGGCGTTGCTTCTTGGATCCTATCCGTGAAGTGGACCACGAAACGCTTGATCTCCAAGATAATCTTACATATCGAGAGTACCCCGTTCGTATCCTCGATCAGGCCGAACGTATCACCCGACGTCAGAACATCAAGTTCCTCAAAGTACAATGGTCGCACCATTCTGAGGATGAAGCAACCTAGGAAAGGGAGGATCGTCTTCGACTTGAGTACCCCGCCTTCTTCCCGGAGGAACCCAAATCTCGGGACGAGATTCTTTTGAGTGGGGGTGAGTTGTCACACCCTAGCTAGTCATGCATTAGAGTGTTGCATCATGTTTACTCTTTCATAAGAAACTTGAAATGGGGATCTGTGAAACCCTCAGAATCATTTTGAAAATGACCCAAATAAAAATTTCTCCAAAAGGGTCCAAGAAAATGCTCATGTTGATCTCTGAAAATATTGGACAGAGATAAAAATCAAACCAATATTTTTAGTGGCTCATGGACATTTATTTTGGGCATTTGGAATTAATGCATAAATATTTGCTTTGGAAATATATTTCTATACATATTAATATATGTCCAAATATTATGCCAATTATAAAGGAGCTCTGGAATAATATATCTAGCCCCTGAAAAATTTGGCATAAGTTAAATAAATGATTTAATATATTATTTAAATCAAAACAAATGTCAGAAATTAGAAAACAGAAAAAAATAAAAAGGAGAAGCTTACCTGGGCTCCTCCACTGTGCAGCCCATCCAGCTGGCCGGCCCAGCCAGCAGGCGGCCCAGCCCGTCTCCCTCCTCTGTCGTCTTCGTCCCGACAGAGGGAGGGGAGTGTGGCCGGCGCGCGCGCGCGCCACCGCGCCACGCCACCTCTCTCACTGCCTGCCTGCCCTCCCCTCCTCGCCTCGATGCCCTGGACGACGCCACGCCTCCCCCCCTGCTCTCTCTCACTCGCCCTCGGCTCTTCCCTCCTCTCCCTCGCTCTCTCTCTCACGGCCGAACACCACCGTCGCCGCCGTTCGCCTTAGCAGCCGTCTCCGGCCACCCCTCGCTCCCCCGACTAGCTCAGAAGCTCCGCCACAACCCCCTCTTCCTCCCCACCGCTTCACGGGCCTCCGGAAGCCCTGTATCGCCGCCACGTCGCCGTTCCCCTCTTCGGGCTCCGACCATCATCGCCGTCGAATTCGCCGTCTCCAGCGCGTCTCCGAGCCCGCTTCGACGCCCACTGCAACCGTGGTGAGCCCCCGAGTCGTTTCCCCCTTCTCCCCTGGTCTCTTTCGACCTCTAGACCTTAGCCCCACCTTGGCCGAGAGCTCCACGCCGCCGGCGATGTCGCCGTCGTGGCCACGGTCACCGTAGCGCCCAACCGAGCACACTATCGTGCTCCACGCCTCACTAGGAGCACGCAGCACGCACCAACGCCTCCCCAAACACCCTGCAACACCGACTCCGACCGCAC
>NC_041381.1:160830360-160844514 GCF_002162155.2 Triticum dicoccoides
TGATTGAAATGCTTGGTATGTGTGGGATCTGACTATCTAGTTGTTTATCTTTAGTAGCCTCTCTTACCGGGAAATGTCTCCTAGTGTTACCGCTGAGCCATGGTAGCTTGCTACTGCTCTGGAACACTTAGGCTGGCCGGCATGTGTCCTTCTTCGTTCCTGTGTCTGTCCCTTCGGGGAAATGTCACGCTTTGAGTACCGGAGTCCTGTTAGCCCACTACAGCCCGGTTTACCGGAGTCCTGCTAGCCCAGTGCTACAGCCCGGACCCACTTGCTGATGACCGACACGTTCGAAGCTGGGTCATGGATGCCTGTCCCTGTAAGTCTGTGCCACTTTGGGTTTACGACTAGTCATGTCAGCCCGGGCTCTTTATCATATGGATGCTAGCGACACTATCATATACGTGAGCCAAAAGGCGCAAACAGTCCCGGGCAAAGGTAAGGCGACACCCGTGGGAACACCGTGCGTGAGGCCGCAAAGTGATATGAAGTGTTACCGGCTAGATCGATGTGACATCGAGTCGGGGTCCTGACACTTCACCGCCCCTACTTCTGCACGCATCGACACTGCACCAAGTACGTCTGCACCGCCAAACAACAACGACAACCCTGATGCTTCACCTACTCATGGTAATGAGTAGATGCTCTATGTCTTCAAACCTTTTTGGTCCTTACTAACAAAAGGAGGAGAAGCGTATGAGTTGATAGTCTTCAAGCGGGTTCATTTGGGTGGTTGCTTTAAATTTTGCCTTGTGTTTACAACTCTCGCTTTTGATACATTTGGTTCTTTGAGGTGTAACACTTAAACTCGATGGTCGTCTGCTACCTATTTGCTTTTCTGTGATGCGATGATAAATTCCGCATGTGCGATGATAACTTCCGCACTTAGATCATTCTGCAGACGTCCATTTTTCATTATGCATGTCATTCTTTTTGTTATATCATTTCATGCATGATGAATTATCTTCATAAGTTGAAGAGGATCTCCACAAGTACAACCTGCCATGTGCATTTGCATTCCAAAAGCAAATTACTTATATGCACATCTTCAGGGGGAGCCTTTGCCACTTATGAAGACAATACCCTATCCTTTACAATTTCACATATTTTATCCCCGTTGAAAACTTCAACCAGTTTGTCATCAATCACCAAAAAGTGGGAGATTGTAAGTGCATCTAGTGCCACCCCTTGTTGGTTTTGGAGTATTGACGACAAAGTTGGTTGAGGGACTAAAGCGTTTGTGAGAATTGCAGGATAACGCAGGTAGTGTCCCTCATTGATTCGGTTTACCTACCGGAGATGACCCCTAAAAATGTACGAAGACATTGACGACAATGGTGGTATGTGAAGATATTCATATTGAAGACTATGACATGAGAAGACATTGAGTGAAGACTATGGAGCGTGAAGACTGTGTCGTCTCGTTATTTCCTTTTTCTTCTTTGTTGAGTCATAGGAACCACCGTACTGTTAAGTGGGGTCCAAGTGAACAAAGTCAGAATGACTGAAGTGATGCTCAACCAAAATCCTGTGTCTTCGAGCGAAGACAATAAGAGCAAATCTTATCCAGAGCTAGATGAGTCAGCTTTGCTTGTAGCCCAAGTAAAGTTGCCGTGTGTGTTTGAAATCTAACCGTTGGAACACGTGTCAGTTCCTTAGTGACCCACGGTCATTTCGGACATATCAGGTCGGGTTGCCCTGTGGCTATAAATAGCCCACCCCCTACACCATAAATTGGTGGCTTCTCAGAGTTAGTACATGGCTTTTGTCGTTTGAGAGCAACCCACCTCGAAGCCTTTGAGAGAGAGAAATCCTTGCGAGGACCAAGCCCAAACACCCAGAGCCAAAGAGTGTTAGGCATCACCAAAGTCTTTCTGTCTGTGTGACCTGAAGACTTATTACACTTGAGGACTGTGAATCCTCCAGCCGGTTAGGCGTCGCATTCGGAGCATCCAAGAGTCATTGTGGATTGCCGGTGAAAGAAGTCTGTGAAGGTTCGGAAGTCTACCTTGAAGACTTACTAGAGTGATTGGGCGAGGACTAGGTGTCCTTAGCTCAAGGGGAATAAGGTGAAGACACGGTCTTTTGAGTTGAATCTCAGCCTCCCTAACCAGACGTACAGTTGTCACAGTAACTAGAACTGGTCCAACAAATCCTATGTCTTCAACAAGTGACTGGTTCTATCTCCTCCCTCCCTTTACTTAGTGTTTGTCTTCGTGAAGTCATTGCCTATTTGTCGTACATGTTTGACTTCATTGCTTGACTACTATTGTTGGTTGGCTTCATACTATCTTCCATCCTGATCCTTACTACCAAGCTGCTATTAGTCTTTATACTTTCACATTGTTGCATACTTGACTATGGTTTGCTTGTTGTAGTTTATATTCTGCTGCATATCAATTAGGTCATTTCTATTGTTTGTCTTTGAAACTTCCACGTTTTGAAGACTTTCATAAAAATTGCCTATTCGCCCCCCTCTAGTCGATAACTAGCACTTTCAATAAGCACCTGATCGGAAGAAAAGCCGATCCATCGCATGTTGCATTAGTTATCGCATGATATGGAAGAAATCCTTAAAGATTTTACAACCTCTCAAACAGCTGACCAGCTCTCGCCGTATCATGACATTCAGTTTTCGGCTTTCTCTACTGAGGCGCTCGTCCGGAAGAACCGGGACACAATTGCAGTAGTTCTACGTGTGCCACCTTAGATGATGTAGCGGAACGTAAGGCGGCAAAACATGGGAGCTGGGAAACCCAACTATTGACCCAAGACATGATTCAGAGCCGATGCATATAATGCTATAAGTTCGGGGTGCCGAACGACCGTGAAGGTGCTCAGACTTTATTGCTGTATTATGGGTACAATGAGGCCCCGGGCATATTAAGGCATGTCGCCTTTATTGTGTACGGATGCCATTTGACAAAAAATGTCAATAAGAAACAACAGCAGATAAGCCTCATATAAAGCCACATGTTATAATTGAATAACACGTCAATGCATATGAGTACAGGTAATGTGATAAAAAGGAATATGACTTCGGAACCTGCTGAGACCAGGCGGTAGGAGGCTGTTTGCGGATCCGAATTGTAATCGTATGGTCATCGATGGGAATATCTAAGGATTCCCTTACGCATTCAAGATGTCTCCCTTTTTGGTATATTCGTCCGTTCAAGGGTTTGGTCTCCATGTCGCCAGCCCTGGCCTACACAAAAGTGAACCTGTAAAGAAAATGCAAAAAACGTTTGTGTGCCGTGGAGCGGTTAATCCGCATTGTGTGGCCTCCGTTTACTGCCGGAGGGTTTAATTAAGCTCCTGACGAGCCGGGCTATCCTGCCGTGTAGTAGTTCGGACTCCTTTAACGGTGTCCGGAAGCTTGGCCGTCGACTCAAGGTTTGGTTAAAAAATGCAACTTTTTGCTTCTACTGTTAAGGCGGCGGTGTACTCTTCGGCACGGAGGGAGCGTTCGGCCTTGCCATTAACTGTTATGACGCTGCGCGGACCGGGCATCTTGAGCTTAAGGTAGGCATAATGTGGCACCGCATTGAATCGAGCAAACGCGGTTCGTCTGAGCAGTGCATGATAGTTACTGCGAAAAGGGACGATATCGAAGATTAACTCTTCGGTACGGTATATATTTCGTGGTCCAAAGACTACCTCCAGAGTGATAGAGCCTGTACAACAGGCCTCCACACCTGGTATAACACCTTTAAAGGTGGTTTTAGTGGGTTTGATCATTGAAGGATCGATACCCATCTTACGCACTGTGTCCTGATACAGCAGGTTCAAACTGTTGCCTTCGTCCATAAGGACTCGTGTGAGGTAGAATCCGACAATTATTGGGTCCAGGACTAGGGCGGCCGAATTGCCCAGGCCGGTATTGGTCGGGCGATCCGTACAGTTAAAGGTGATCAAGCCGGACGACCATAGGTTTTATTTTGGGGCGACTGGCTCCGTTGCGTCGTCATCCCTGAGAGTGCACATCTGCTCCCGCTTGGAAATATGGGTGGCGTTTATCATGTTCACCGTTTTGATTTGCGAGGAAAATTTCTTCTGTGCTCCTGTGTTCTGTGGCCGGGTCTCCTCGTCGTCGTCATTGCTTTGCGACCTCTTCTCCTTGTTTTCGGCACCTGACCTGCCGGCTTGTTTGAAGACCCAGCATTCTCTGTTGGTATGATTGGCTGGTGTTCCTGGGGTGTCGTGAATTTGGCATGAACGGTCGAGTATACGGTCTAGACTGGACGTGGCCGGACTATTTCTTTTGAATTGTTTCTTCCTTTGACCGGTATTAGAGCCGCTGAATCCGGCATTCACAGTCGTGTCTTTGGATTTGTCGCCATTGTTTCGACGCTTGTGTTTGCTGCGTCGGGGCTTGCCGTTGTTATCTCCTGGTTCAAAAGTCCGAGGCTTGCTTGATGTGTTGTTGCTACGAGCTAGCCAGCTATCCTCGCCCGCACAAAAGCGGGTCATGAGTGTCGTGATGGCTGCCATGGACTTCGACATCTCTTGGCCGAGGTGTTGGGCCAGCCACTCTTCACAGATGTTGTGCTTAAAGGCCGCTAGGGCTTCGGCATCCGGACAGTCGACAATTTGGTTCTTTTTAGTTAGGAACCGAGTCCAGAATTTTCTGGCTGACTCTCCGGGCTGTTGGGTTATGTGACTTAGATCATCAGCATCCGGTGGTCGGACGTAAGTGCCTTGGAAGTTATCCAGGAATGCGTCTTCCAGGTTCTCCCAACTTCCAATGGAGTTTGCCAGCAAACTATTCAGCCAATGTCGGGTCGGTCCCTTAAGTTTTAGTGGGAGGTACTTGATGGCATCTAGATCCTCGCCGAAGGCCATGTGAATGTGGAGGAGGAAATCTTCTATCCATACAACAGGGTTTGTAGTCCCATCGTAGGGCTCAATATTCACGGGGTTAAACCCTTCTAGGAACTCATGCTCCATTACTACGTCGGTGAAGCATAGGGGGTGTGCGGCACCTCTATGTCGGGCTACATCATGACGCAGTTCAGATGAATCTGGTCTGTTGTAGTATACCCGGCGTGGCGGTCATCGTCACGAGTTGGGGCGGGCCCCCGTGATCCGTAGATCGATCTTGAATGTCCTGCTTTGTTTTCCAATTCATCTCGCAGGTCATGCGTATAGCCCCGGGCCTTCGTATTTTTGTTTGTTTGGCGATGGGGTGCAGGTTGGTATTTGGGCTGATACACCGCTTTGTCTCGACCACGAGGTGGCCGATCAGCCGCATCCTGCGCTGGTAGTGTAGGCTCTAGTGCCTCCTCCTCGAATTGAGGTAACAAACTGCACTTTGGGTAACTTTTGTTTGGGCGCTCGAGTCCGTATTCCTCGGCTGCCAGGACCTCAGTCCATCTATCAGTTAGCAGATCTTGATCATCTTGAAGCTGTTGTGCTTTTTCTTCACGCTTTTTGTAGTGGCTATAAGCCGGCGCTTAAAGCGCTCCTGCTCGACGGGATCCTCAGGCACGATAAATTCTTCATCGCTGAGGCTCACCTCGTCTTTGGAGAGGGGCATGTAATTGTCATCCTCTAAGTCTCCATCCATTGCCTGTTTTTCAGGGCTAGCTTGCCCATCCTCCCGTCCGGCTTGCTCGAAGCTTGGTTGGGCGGGATTGTTTTCGTCTTCGGCATCATCCGGGGTGCTATTGTCTCTTGTGTCGGTATTGCTATTTTTGGTGTGATGGGGTTTAGAACGGTGCCGCTGATGCCGGCGCTTAGATTACTTCTCAAGGGGATTATCCTCCATTGCCTCATCGCCATTCCTTTCTTTGGGTGTGTCCACCATATATATATCATATGATGAGGTGGCTGTCTAGCGCCCTTTGGGCGGTGGTTCCTGTTCTTCTCCGGCATTGTTGTCCTTACCGTCGATGTCTTCGGAGTCGAAATCAAGCATGTCGGTTAAGTCGTCCACAGTTGCTATTAAGTGGGTGGTGGGTGGGGAACGAATTTCTTCGTCATCCGCTTCCCACTCAAGCCGGACATAGTTCGGCCAAGAGTCTCCAGACAGGGAGAGAGATTTCAACGAATTAAGCCCGTCGCCCAAGGGTGAGTGTTGAAAGATATCCTCTAAGGTAAACTCCATGATCGGTTCCCAATCAGGTTCAATAGGCACGGATGCATGCGGTTCGGAGCCTATGGCCGGAGACGAGTTCGAGGGTCCGATGACACAGACCTCATTGGAGGCGAAGCCTGTGCTCGGCTCTATCATCGATGAGTGTGTGAGATCCGTGGCGGGGTCCATCCACCCGTCCTCGGACGGCGTGGTCTGCTCCAGATTTAGAGCCGGGGCAGCTGCAGGTGTGATCTCCTGAACACCGCCCGATGGCAGATCTAAGTCATGTTCATCGTGACTGTTCGGCGTAGCTATCATGGGCTCGAACCCGTCGAAGATCAAGTCTCTGCGGATGTCCGCGGTGTAGTTTAGGCTTCCAAACCTGACCTGATGGCCAGGGGCGTAGCTTTCAATCTGCTCCAGATGTCCAAGCGAGTTGGCCCGTAGTGCAAAGCTGCCGAATACGAAGATCTGTCCGGGGAGGAAAACCTCACCCTGGATTGCATTGTTGTCGATGATCGAAGGAGCGATCAAGCCTTATGGTGACGACACAGTGGAACTCTCAATGAAAGCACCAATGTCGGTGTCAAAACCGGCGGATCTCGTGTAGGGGGTCCCAAACTATGCGTCTAAGGCTAATGGTAACAAGAGGTGGGGGACACAATGTTTACCCAGGTTCGGGCCCTCTCTATGGAGGTAATACCCTACTTCATGCTTGATTGATCTTGATGATATGAGTATTACAAGAGTTGATCTACCATGAGATCGTAGAGGCTAAACCCTAGAAGCTAGCCTATAATTATGATTTTATTGTCCTACGGACTAAACCCTCCGGTTTGTATAGATGCCAGAGGGGGCTAGGGTTACATAGAGTCGGTTACAGCGAAGGAAATCTACATATCCGAATTGCCAAGCTTGCCTTCCACGCAAAGGAGAGTCCCACCCGGACACGGGACGAAGTCTTCAATCTTGTATCTTCATCGTCCAACAGTCCGGCACAAGTACATAGTCCGGCTGTCCGAGGACCCCCTAATCCAGGACTCCCTCAGACATCACTCTCCCCGCTCATTGCTATGCATCACCATGATCTTGCGTGTGCATAGGAATTTTTTTGAAATTACTACGTTCCCCAACAGTGGCATCCTAGCCAAGTTTATGAGTATATGTTATATGCACGAGTAGAACACAAGTGAGTTGTGGGCGATACAAGTTATACTGCTTACCAGCATGTCATACTTTGGTTCGGCGGTATTGTTGGATGAAGCGGCCCGGATTAACATTACGCGTACGCTATGCTAGACTGGTTCTACCGACGTGCTTTGCACACAGGTGGCTGGCAGGTGTCAGTTTCTCCAACTTTAGTTTAACCGAGTGTGGCTACACCCGGTCCTTGAGAAGGTTAAAATAGCACTAACTTGACAAAATATCGTTGTGGTTTTCATGCGTAGGTTAGAACGGTTCTTTCTCAGCCCGTAGAAGCCATGTAGAACTTGCAACAACAAAGTAGAGGACATCTAACTTGTTTTTGCAGGGCATGTTGTGATGTGATATGGTCAGGACGTGATGAGATATAAGTTGTTGTATGAGATGATCATGTTTTGTTATCGGCAACTGGCAAAAGCCTTATGGTTGTCACTTTATTGCATAAGATGCAAGCACCAAATAATTGCTTTACTTTATCGCTATGCAATAGCAATAGTTGCAGAAGCAATAGTTGGCGAGACGACCATGTGACGACACATTGATATAGACAAAGATGATGGAGATCATGGTGTCATGCCGGTGACGATGGAGATCATGACGATGCTTTGGAGATGGAGATCAAAGGCACAAGATGATGATGGCCATATCATGTCACATATTTTGATTGCATGTGATGTTTATCTTTTATACATCTTATTTTGCTTTGATTGACGGTAGCATTATAAGATGATCTCTCACTAAATTTCAAGGTAAAAGTGTTCTCCCTGAGTATGCATTGTTGCCAAAGTTCGTCGTGCCGAGACACCACGTGATGATCGGGTGTGATAAGCTCAAAATTCATCTACAACGGGTGCAAGCCAATTTTGCACACGCAGAATACTCGGGTTAAAATTGACGAGCCTAGCATATGCAGATATGGCCTCGGAACACTGGAGACCGAAAGGTCGAGCATGAATCATATAGTAGATATGATCAACATAGTGATGTTCACCATTGAAAACTACTCCATCTCACATGATGATCGGACATGGTTTAGTTGATTTGGATCACGTGATCACTTAGATGATTGGAGGGATGTCTATCTAAGTGGGAGTTCTTAAGTAATATGATTAATTGAACTTTAATTTATCATGAACTTAGTCCTGATAGTATTTTGCAAATAATGTTGTAGATCAATAGCTCGCGTTGTTGCGTCCCTATGTTTTATATGTGTTCCTAGAGAAAACTAAGTTGAAATATGATAGTAGCAATGATGCGGACTAGGTCCGTGGTCTAAGGTTTATCCTCATTGCTGCATAGAAGAATTATGTCCTTGATGCACCAGTAGGTGACAAACCTATTGCAGGAGCAGATGCAGACGTTATGAACGTTTGGCTAGCTCAATATGATGACTACTTGATAGTTTAGTGCACCATGCTTAACGGCTTAGAATCGGGACTTCAAAGACGTTTTGAACGTCATGGATCATATGAGATGTTCCAGGAATTGAAGTTAATATTTCAAGCAAATACCCGAGTTGAGAGATATGAAGTCCCCAACAAGTTCTATAGCTAAAAGATGGAGGAGAATAGCTCAAGCAGTGAGCATGTGCTCAGATTTTCTGGGTACTACAATCGCTTGAATCAAGTGGGAGTTAATCTTCCAGATAAGATAGTGATTGACAGAGTTCTCTAGTCACCATAGCCAAGTTATTGGAACTTCGTGATGAACTATAGTATGCAAGGGATAACAAAAACGATTCTCGAGCTCTTCGTGATGTTGAAATCGAGGAATGTAGAAATCAAGAAAAAGCATCAAGTGTTGATGATTGACAAGACCACTAGTTTCAAGAAAAGGGCAAAGGGAAAGAAAGGGAACTTCATGTAGAATGGCAAGCAAGTTGTCACTCCCATGAAGAAGCCCAAAGCTGGACCAAAGCCTGAAACTGAGTGCTTCTTCTGCAAAGGAAATGGTCACTGGAAGCGGAAATGCCCTGAATATTTGGTAGATAAGAAGAATGGCAAAGTGAGCAAGGGTATATTTGATATACAGGTTATTGATGTGTACTTTACTAGTGTTTATAGTAGCCCCTGGGTATTTGATACTTGTTCGGTTGCTAAAAATTAGCAACTCGAAACATGAGTTACAGAATAAACAGAGACTAGTTGAGGGTGAAGTGACGATGTGTGTTGGAAGTGGTTCCAAGATTGATATGATCATCATCGCACACTCCCTATACTTTCAGGATTAGTGTTAAACCTAAATAAATGTTATTTGGCGTTTGCGTTGAGCATGAATATGATTCGATCATATTTATTGCAATACGGTTATTCATTTAAAGTTAGAGAATAATTGTTGTTCTGTTTACATGAATAAAACCTTTGATGGTCATACACCCAATGAAAATAGTTTGTTGGATCTCGATCATAGTGATACACATATTCATAATATTGATGCCAAAAGATGCAAAGTTGATAATGATAGTGCAACTTATTTGTGGCACTGCCATTTGGGTCATATCGGTGTAAAGCACATGAAGAAACTCCATAAAGATTGATTTTTGGAATCACTTGGTTATGAATCATTTGATTCTTGTGAACCGTGCTTTTTGGGCAAGATGGCTAAAACTCCATTCTCCAGAACAATGGAACGAGCTACTAACTTGTTGGAAATAATACATACCGATGTATGCAGTCCAATGAGTGTAGATGCTCGTGGCAGGTATCATTATTTTCTGACTTTCACAGATGATTTGAGCAGATATGAGTCTATCTACTTAACGAAGCACATGCCTGAAACATTTGAAAAGTTCAAAGAGTTTCAGAGTGAAGTGGAGAATCATCATAACAAGAAAATAAAGTTTATACAATCTGATCGTAGAGGAGAATATTTGAGTTACGAGTTTGGCCTTCATTTAGAAACAATGTGGAATAGTTTCACAGCTCACGCACATGGAACGCCACAGCATAATGGTGTGGCCGAACGTCGTAACCGCACTTCATTGGATATGGTGCAATCTATGATGTATCTTATCGATTTATCACTATCGTTTTGGGGTTATGCATTAGAGACAGCTGCATTCACATTACATAGGGCACCATCAAAATCCGTTGAGATGACGCCTTATGAACTATGGTTTGGCAAGAAACCAAAGTTGTCGTTTCTTAAAGTTTAGGGCTGCGATGCTTATGTGAAAATTTTCAACCGAATAAGCTCGAACCCAAATCGGAGAAGTGAGTCTTCATAGAATACCCAAAGGAAACTGTTGGGTACACCTTCTATCATAGATCTGAAGGCGAAATATTCGTTGCTAAGATGGATTCTTTCTAGAGAAGGAGTTTCTCTCGAAAGAAGTGAGTGGGAGGATAGTAGATATTGAGAAGGTAATTGTACCTTCTCTCGAATTGGAAAGTAGTTCATCACAGAAATTAGTTCGAGTGATTCCTACACCAATTAGTGAGGAAGCTAATGATGATGATCCTAAAACTTCCGATTAAGTTACTACAGAACCTCATAGGTCTTCCAAAGTACATTCCGCACCAGAGTGGTACGGTAATCCTGTTCTGGAAGTCATGTTACTAGACCATGATGAACCTATGAACTATGAGGAAGCGATGATGAGCCCAGATTCCCGCGAAATGGCTTGAGGCCATGAAATCTGAGATGGGATGCATGTATGAGAACAAAGTGTGGACTTTGGTGGAGTTGCCCGATGATCGACAAGCCATATTGTATAAATGGATCTTCAAGAGGAAGATAGACGCCGATAGTAGCTTACTATCTACAAAGCTCGACTTGTCGCAAAAGGTTTTTTGACAAGTTCAAGGTGTTGAATACGATGAGATTTTCTCACTCGTATCGATGCTTAAGTCTGTTCGAATCATGTTAGCAATTGCCACATTTATGAAATCTGGCAAATGGATGTCAAAATTGCATTCCTTGGTGGATTTATTAAAGAAGAGTAGTATATGATACAACCGGAAGGTTTTCTCAATCCTAAAGGTGCTAACAAAGTGAGCAAGCTCCAGTGATCCATATATGGACTGGTGCAAGCATCTCGGAGTTGGAATATACGCTTTGATGAGTTGATCAAAGCATATAATTTTATACAGACTTGCGGTGAAGCATGTATTTACAGGAAAGTGGGTGGGAGCTTTGTAGCATTTCTAATATTATATGTGGATGACATATTGTTGATTGGAAATGACATAGATATTTTGGATAGCATAAAGGGATACTTGAAAAGAGTTTTTCAAAGAAAGACCTTGGTGAAGCTCCCTACACATTGAGCATCAGGATCTATAGAGATAGATCAAAACGCTTGATAAGATTTTCCAATGAGTACATACCTTGATAAGATTTTGAAGTAGTTCAAAATGGAACAGTCAAAGAAGGAATTCTTGCATGTGTTACAAGGTGTGAAGTTGAGTAAGACTCAAAACCCGACCTTGGCAGAAAATAGAAAGAGAATGAAAAGTCATTCCCTATGCCTCAATCATAGGTTCTATAAAGCATGCTATGGTGTGTACCAGACCTATTGCATACCTTGCTCTGAGTTTGTCAAGGGAGTACAATTTTGATCTAGGAGTAGATCACTGGACAGCGGTCAAGATTATCCTTAGTGAGGACTAAGGAAATATTTCTCGATTATGGAGGTGATAAAAGAGCTCGTCGTAAAGAGTTATGTCGATGCAAGTTTTGACATTGATACAGTGACTCTAAGTCTCAATCTGGATACACATTGAAAGTGGGAGCAATTAGCTAGAGTATCTCCGTTCAGAGCATTATAGACATAGAAATTTGCAACATACTTACGGATCTGAATATGGCAGACCCGTTGACTATACTTCTCTCACAAGCAAAAGATGATCACACCTTAGTACTCTTTGGGTGTTAATCACATGACGATATGAACCAACATTACTGACTCTAGTAAACCCTCTGAGTGTTGGTCACATGGCGATGTGAACTATGGGTGTTAATCACATGGTGATGTGAATTATTGGTGTTGAATCACATGGCGATGTGAACTAGATTATTGACTCTAGTGCAAGTGGGAGACTGAAGGAAATATGCCCTAGAGGCAATAATAAAGTATTATTTATTTCCTTATTTCATGATAAATGTTTATTATTCATGCTAGAATTGTATTAACCGGAAACTTAGTACATGTGTCAATACATAAACAAAACAAAGTGTCACTAGTATGCCTCTACTTGACTAACTCGTTGAATCAAAGATGGTTAAGTTTCCTAACCATAGACATGAGTTGTCATTTGATTAACGGGATCACATCATTAGAGAATGATGTGATTGACTTGACCCATTCCGTTAGCTTAGCACTTGATTGTTTAGTATGTTGCTATTGCTTTCTTCATGACTTATACATGTTCCTATGACTATGAGATTATGCAACTCCCGTTTACTGGAGGAACACTTTGTGTGCTACCAAACATCACAACATAACTAGGTGATTATAAAGGTGCTCTATAGGTGTCTCCGAAGGTATTTGTTGAGTTGGCGTATTTCGAGATTAGGATTTGTCACTCCGATTATCGGAGAGGTATCTCTGGGCCCTCTCGGTAATGCACATCACTATAAGCCTTGCAAGAAATGTGACTAATGAGTTAGTTGCAGGATGATGTATCATGTAATGAGTAAAGAGACTTGCCAGTAACGAGATTGAACTAGGTATTGAAATACCGACGATCGAATCTCGGGCAAGTAACATACCGATGACAAAGGAAATAACGTATGTTGTTATGAAGTTTGACCGATAAAGATCTTCGTACAATATGTGGGAGCCAATATGAGCATCTAGGTTCCGCTATTGGTTATTGACCGGAGACGTGTCTCGGTCATGTCTACATAGTTCTCGAACCCGTAGGGTCCGCATGCTTAACGTTCGGTGACGATTTATATTATGAGTTATGTGTTTTGATGTACCGAAGGCAGTTCAGAGTTCTGGATGAGATCGGGGACATGACGAGGAGTCTCAAAATGGTTGAGACGTAAAGATTGATATATTGGATGACTATATTAGGACACCGGAAAGGTTTCGAGTGATTCGGGTATTTATCGGAGTATCGGAGAGTTACGGGAATTCGCCGGGGAGTATATGGGCCTTATTGGGCTTTAAGGGAGAGAGAGAGAGAGAGAGAGAGAGAGAGAGAGAGAGAGGCAGGCTGCGCGCCCCCCAAGGCCTAGTCCGAATTGGACTAAGGGGAGGGGCGGCGCCCCCTCCTTCCTTCTCTTCTCTCTTCCCTTTCCTTGACTCCTACTCCTACTACATGGAAGGGGGGAATCCTACTCCCGGTGGGAGTAGGACTCCCCAGGGCGCGCCATAGAGAGCGCCGGCCCCTCCCCTCCTCTCCTCCTTTATATACTGAGGCAAGGGGCACCCCATAGACACAAGTTGATCTATTCATCTCTCCCAGCCGTGTGCGGTGCCCCCCTCCACCATTTTCCACCTCAGTAATATCGTAGCGGTGCTTAGGCGAAGCCCTGCGTTGGTAGCATCATCGACACCGTCATCACGCTGTCGTGCTGACAGAACTCTCCCGCAAAGCTCTACTGGCTCGGAGTTCGTGGGACATCATCGAGCTGAACGTGTGCTGAACTCGGAGGTGTCGTACGTTCGGTACTAGGATCGGTCGGATCGTGAAGACGTACGACTACATCAACCGTGTTGTGCTAACGCTTCCGCTTTTGGTCTACGAGGGTACGTGGACATCACTCTCCCCGCTCGTTGCTATGCATCACCCTGATCTTGCATGTGCGTAGGAAATTTTTTGAAATTACTACGTTCCCGAACAAATTTAGTTTATTTTAGCTCACATTTAGTTTATAGTTTAGTTTAGGTTACATTTAGTTTAAAGATGAATAAAAAAATAGAA
>NC_041381.1:160844905-160893853 GCF_002162155.2 Triticum dicoccoides
AAGAAGAAGAAGAAGAAGAAGAAGAAGAAGAAGAAGAAGAAGACGAAGAAGAAGAAGAAGAAGAAGAAGAGGAAGAAGAAGAAGAAGAAGAAGAAGAAGAAGAAGAAGAAGAAGAAGAAGAAGAAGAAGAAGAAGAAGAAGAAGAAGAAGAAGAAGAAGAAGAAGTCGAGGGGTTGAGGGGTCGCCGGTCACCGAGGGGATAGATGATGGAGCCAGTGGGTCGGGGGTCGCCGGTCGCCGAGGGGTTAGGGGGGTCCTCAGTGTTGATGGAACCCTAAATAGAAAGTATCATCGATGCGAGATACATGTGTCCGTTGGTGTCAAACACTACATCCACGTCCCACAAGTGACACAGGCGTCCTGCATCCTGCAGTAACAGTTCTCGACGTTGATGGCGGTCGAACACCATTGCGAATTTGTCTGGTAGCTGATAACCCACGAGTGTAGGGGATCACAACAGCTTTCGAGGGTAGAGTATTCAACCCAAATTTATTGATTCGACACAAGGGGAGCCAAAGAATATTCTTGAGTATTAGCAGTTGAGTTGTCAATTCAACCACACCTGGATAACTTAGTATCTGCAGCAAAGTATTTAGTAGCAAAGTAGTATGATAGTAATGGTAACAATGGCAAAAGTAAAGATAGCAGTTTTGTAGTAATAGTAACAGTAGCAACGGAAAAGTAAATAAGCGAAGCACAATATGTGAAAAGCTCGTAGGCATTGGATCTGTGATGGATAATTATGTCGGATGCGATTCCTCATGTAATAGCTATAGCATAGGGTGACACTATAAGTGCATCTAGTGCCACCCCTAGTTGGTTTTGGAGTATAGACGACAAAGTTGGTTGAGGGACTAATGCGTTTGTGAGAATTGCAGGATAACGCAGGTAGTGTCACTCATTGATTCAGTTTACCTACCGGAGATGACCCCTAAAAATGTATGAAGACATTGAAGACAATGGTGGTATGAGAAGATATTCATATTGAAGACTATGACATGAGAAGACATTGCGTGAAGACTATGGAGCGCGAAGACTGTGTGGATTCGTTGCTTCCTTTTCTTCTTTGTTGAGTCATAGGAACCACCATACTGTTAAGTGGGGTCCAAGTGAACTAAGTCAGAGTGACTGAAGTGATGCTCAACTCAAATCCTATGTCTTCGAGTGAAGACAATGAGAGCAAACCTTATCCAGAGCTGGATGAGTCAGCTTTGCTTGTAGCCCAAGTAAAGTTGCCGCGTGTGTTTGAAATCTAACCGTTGGAACACGTGTCAGTTCCTTAGTGACCCAGGGTCATTTTGGACAAATCAGGTCGGGTTGCCTAGTGGCTATAAATAGCCCACCCCCTACTCCATAAATTGGTGGCTGCTCAGAGTTTGTACATGGCTTTTGTCGTTTGAGAGCAACCCACCTCGAAGCATTTGAGAGAGAAAAATCCTTGCAAGGACAAAGCCCAAACACCCAGAGACAAAGAGTGTTAGGCATCACTGAAGTCTTTCTGTCTGTGTGACCTGAAGACTTATTACACTTGAGGACTGTGAATCCTCCAGCCGGTTAGGCGTCGCGTTCTGAGCATCCAAGAGTCATTGTGGATTGTCGGTGAACGAAGTCTGTGAAGGTTTGGAAGTATCCCTTGAAGACTTACCAGAGTGATTGGGCGAGGACTGTGTGTTCTTAGCTCAAGGAGAATACGGTGAGGACTGTGTGTCCGGGACTGGGTGTCCTCGAGTTTAAATACTCAGCCGCTCCAACCAGACGTACAGTTGTCACAGCAACTGGAACTGGTCCAACAAATCATGTGTCTTCAACAAGCGACTGGTTCTATCCCTTTCCATCCTTTACTTATGTTTGTCTTCGTGAAGTCACTGCCTATCTGTGTATCTGTTTGACTTCATTGCTTGACTACTACTGTTGATTGGCTTCACACTATCTTCCAATCCTGATCCTTACTACTTAGCTGCTATTAGTCATGTACTTTCACATCATTGCATATTTGACTATGGCCTGCTTATGGTAGTTAATCTTCCGCTGCATATCAACTAGGTCATTTCTGTTGTTTGTCTTCGAAACTTCTAAGGTTTGAAGACTTTCATAAAAATCGCCTATTCACCCCCCCTCTAGTTGATACTAGTACTTTCAATTGGTGTCAGAGCAAGGTACTCCCTTGTTCTGTGTGATTTGGTTTAACCACCTGGAGTTTCAGCTATGTCGACTACAGGGATAATCAAAGTCTCTGTTGCTTGTCCGGTGTTCGATGGAACTGAATATCCCTACTGGAAGAATAAGATGCGCATGCATCTTGAAGCCATTGATGTTGACCTCTGGTATGTCGTCAAGAACGGCGTTCCCAAAACTGGTGAAGGTGTCACCCCCACTGATGTCAAGAAGTTAATTCAACTGGACTCTACTGCAAAGAACATCATCTGTGGTCATCTGACCAAAGGACAGTATGGTCGTGTGAGTGCTCTGGAAACGTCGAAGCTAGTCTGGGACTGGCTATCCAAGGTCAATGAAGGCGTCTCAACCCAGAGAGATCAAAGGATCAGTGTTCTTCGCAACCTTTTTAACCGCTTCAAGAGAAACGACAATGAAAATGTCCAGCTCACGTTTGATCGTCTGACCGACATCACAAATGAGCTTCAAGCTCTTGGCACCACTGAGATCACCAAGCATGAAATCGTCAAGACACTGCTAAGATCTCTTGACAGCTCGTTTGACACCCTTGCCCTCGTGATACAGGAACATCCTGACTTGAAGACACTCAATCCGTCTGATATACTTGAGAGGCTCAACACACATGAGTTCCAGCTTTCTAAGAAAATAGATATATATGGTCCCAATTATGGCCGAACTCGTGCCTTGAAGGCAAAAGTGGTTTCCTCATCTGAAGAAGAATCTGACTACGGGTCTGATTATCCTGAAGACATTGGAAAGGAACTTGCCATGCTTGTGAAGAAGTTTCAGAGGTTCACCAAGAAGAAGGGCTTCAGAAAGTCTTCATGATCCAGCTCCAAGAATGATGAAGCTTCCACTCATGACCACAAGAAGAGAACCTGCCACAAGTGCAAGAAACCTGGTCACTACATATCTGAGTGTCCACAGTGGGACAATGAGAAGAAGAAGAAGAAGAAGAGCAGGGAATATGATTCTGATGACAAGAAGAAGAAGAAATACTCAAAGTCTTCTTCCAAGTCTTCATCACACAAGAAGAGCTCATAAGGAAAGGCTCATGCCTTTGTTGGCAAGGAAATGGATTCAGAGGAGGAGTCTCCTTCTGAGGAGGCGGAGGTGGAATCTGGAGAGGAGTCCGACCCTGGCATTGCGAGTCTGGCTCTAGCCACAGCCTATGTTGCCAAGTCCATCTTCAACACTGAAGACAATGACTTCCACACCAATGCTGAAGCTGATGACATGGACAATCCTGCTCCCACCTACTGCTTCATGGCACGCAGTGCCAAGGTAAAATCACGCGATGCTTATTTTCAAACATCAAGTGAAGATGACTCTGATTGTGAATCCGAACCTAGCTACAAAACACTTGCTAAAATTGCTACTGAACAACAAAGGGCTATGGAACATACTCAAAAACTGTTAGACAAAAGCGATGACCTGTTGGACGCAGAAATGACACGTTCATAGTCCTTAGTAGAAGACATAAAAAATCTTCATGCTAAGTACCAAGAACTTGAAAGTCTTCATGAGACGCTCTCAACCACATATGAAAAGCTCTCCTATGATTGTCTTCAAAGGAAGCAAGAGCTTGAGAAATTGAAAGTGACTCATGAAGATCTTCAAACAGAGAATGAGTCACTTCGCGCTCAACAGATCACTCCCGCTCAGGATGGATTTGAACCACCATGTTTAAAATGCATTGAGCGTGATAAGCTACATTTGTTGCTGAATGTTCCACTGCTGCTGCTGTTTCATTATCTTCAACTACTGATGTGGTTACTAACCCCTCTGCGGAGGATACCACTAGTATTGCTGATGAAAATTCTAGGTTGAAGACATTGCTTGAAACAAGGATGTACAAAAGTTTGAAGGGACATCAGACACTCTGCAATGTCCTCAAAAAGCAGATCCTGAACCGAAACCCTAGGAAAGAGGGTGTTGGGTTCGAAAGGAAAATGAATGTTGATGGGTCATACTGGAAGCCTGAGCAGTACCCCAAAACCACATGGGTTGCTGCAAAGGAACCTTCATTAGATCCATCCACCTTATCTGGCTTTACCTGTGCTAATCCTATTATCATTGATGAATCCTTTGATGCAAACTATAAGCTGTTCAAAAATCAGAATGGTGAAGTGTTTGCCAGGTACATTGGTACTAACTGCAGGAATGGACCACCTATGAAGAAGATCTGGGTACCCAAGCAGTACATTGAGAATCTTCCTGTGAATGTCGTCATGACACCACCAAGGGAGAATACAAACCCCAGACCTATAGCTTCATGTGGCCCAAAGGCTTCATACAGATACAGGACTCACTTGAGTCACCCTAACGCCAATGTTTTGCAGGGAAATCATACTCAGACTCATGAATATGAGCATGTATCTTCGAACCGCTATGCTCATAGGACTAAGAACTTTTCTGCCTATTCATATGAGTATCATTCATCTCCTGCAAGGATATTTGCTAGGGCTTCAAAGCCAAAATTCTCAGATGCTGCACTAAGACTCATTGCTTCTAAGCCACCACTGAAGATGTGGGTGGCAAAGAAGAACTAACTCTCTTTTGCAGAAAACGGTCTCCGGCCAGCAATCAATGGCGTCCAATACTATTGCTGGGGACCTAAAACTCATTTAGGACGCACGCTAAAGTGTCATTCTATATACTTCAAATCTGAATCTCTTATCAGTCATACTATGTCCTAACTTTGATATAAGCTATGACTGTCCCTATATGTCAAATGCTTATGCTTCACAACATTCTTGTGAAGCCTATCCTCCTAACTACACTGTAGGGTACATCACCAAAAGCTTCAGAATGGATTATGGACAGTGGATGCACAAATCATATGACTAGTGATCGAAGTCTTCTCATGGACTCAACCTTACGTCCATCCGACAAGAGTCACATTACATTTGCTGACACTGGTAAAAGCAAAGTATTGGGTCTAGGTAGAGTTGCAATCTCAAAGGATCAACACAAGGATAAAGTGATGCTAGTTGAATCCCTTGGTTTCAACTTAATGTCTGTCTCAATGCTTTGTGACTTGAACATGATTGTGATATTCGGCAAATATCGTTGCCTTGTACTAATGGAATCTGACAAATCTCTAGTCTTTGAGCTGTTACACATGGACTTATTTGGACCTACTCACTACTCCACCCTCACAACAACTGCCTGTCTCTATGGCTTCGTCATTGTTGATGACTACTCAAGATACACATGGGTTCATATAATTCTTTACAAGACTGAAGTGCAAGATGTCTTCAGGCGCTTCGCAAATCAAGCAATGAACAATTATGGCGTGAAGATCAAGCACATCAAAAGTGACAATGGCACTGAATTCAAGAACACTGGACTTGATCTGTATCTGGATACAATGGGAATCACTCATGAATTCTCTGCTCCATACACACCTCAGCAAAATGGCATCGTTGAGCGCAAAAACGGAACCCTCATTGAGATGGCTCAAACAATGCTAGATGAGTACAAGACACCAAGAAAGTTCTGGCCTGAAGCTATTGATACATCATGTCACATCATCAACCGTGTCTACATCCATAAGCTTCTGAACAAAACATCCTATGAGCTCCTTACTGGCAAGAAACCAAATGTCAGTTACTTCAGAGTATTTGGAGCTAGATGCTGGATCAAGGATCCCCATCACAAGTCAAAATTTGCACCTAAGGCTCACGAGGGCTTCATGCTTGGCTATGGAAAGGACTCACACTCCTACAGAGTCTTCAACCTCTTTCTCTATAAGATCGTTGAAACTGTGGATGTGAAATTTGATGAAACCAATGGTTCACAAAGAGAAATTCTGCCAAGTACACTAGATGAAGCTCCTCCAAGCGAATCTATCAAGCTGATGGGAACTGGTGAAATCATGCCTTCTGAAGCACAGCCTGAAGAGGAACTTATCATCTCTGCACCAAATCAACCTGAAGATACTGCTCAGACCGAAGACAATCCTCCCAATGATGACAATGATCAGCAAGAGCAAAATCTTCGTCCTGTTCATCCTCGTGTTGCAAATGAAGTACAAATCGAGAAGATAATTGAAAGCATCAACGCGCCTGGTCCGCTTACTCGATCAAGAGCAACACAACTAGCAAACTTTTGTGGGCACTTTTCATTTGCGTCAATATCAAAACCCAAGAAAGTTGCTGAAGCTTTTATGGAACCTGAATGGATTCAAGCCATGCAAGAAGAACTTCAACAGTTCAAACTGAATAATGTCTGGGAACTCGTCAAGCGACCTGACCCTCACAAGCATAACATTATTGGAACGAAGTGGATATATCGAAACAAGCAAGATGAGCATGGTAAAGTCGTCAGAAACAAAGCACGTCTTGTGGCTCAAGGATATACTCAAGTTGAAGGAATTGACTTCGATGAAACATTTGCTCCTGTTGCTAGACTTGAAGCTATTCGCATACTGCTAGCCTACGCTAATCATCACAACATCTTGCTATATCAAATGGATGTAAAGAGCGCATTTCTCAATGGCAAGATTGAAGAAGAAGTATATGTCACACAACCACCTGGCTTTGAAGATCCAAAACATCCTGATATGGTGTACAAGCTAAACAAAGCACTGTATGGCCTCAAACAAGCTCCTCGTGCCTGGTATGATACAATCAAAGACTTCCTGAAGAGTAAAGGCTTCAAACCTGGATCCCTCGACCCCACACTCTTCATGAAGACATATGATGGTGAACTGTTTGTGTGCCAAATATATGTGGATGACATTATCTTCGGATGCACCAACCAGAAGTATAGTGATGAACTTCGATACATGATGCAAGAGCAATATCAGATGTCCATGATGGGTGAGCTGAAGTTCTTCCTTGGTCTTCAAATTCGTCAACAAAGGAATGGCATCTTCATATCTCAAGAAAAATACCTCAAAGATTGTCTGAAGAAGTTTGGAATGGAAGATTGCAAAGGTTACACGACGCCAATGCCAGCCAAACACCATCTAGGACCCAACGACAATGGTAAAGAGTTTAATCAAAAGGTATACCGCTCCATGGTTGGTTCCTTACTTTACCTATGTGCATCTAGGCCAGATATTATGCTTAGTGTTTGCATGTGTGCTCGATTCCAAGCGGCACCAAAGGAATCGCATCACTTAGCTGTGAAGTGAATTCTTCGATATTTGGCTTACACCCCAACACTCGGATTATGGTATCCCAAGGGCTCAAAATTTGATTTGGTTGGATTCTTGGATGCCGATTATGCTGGTGACAAGGTGGATCGCAAGTCTACATCAGGCACATGTCATTTTCTTGGTCGATCACTTGTCTGTTGGTCTTCAAAGAAGCAGAACTGTGTATCACTCTCAACAGCTGAATCTGAATACATTGCTGCTGGATCCTGCTGTGCTCAGCTTCTATGGATGAAGCAAACTCTCAAGGATTATGGCATCAACCTGAAACAAGTACCTCTCTTCTACGACAACGAAAGTGCCATCAAGATAGCTAACAATCCAGTCCAACACTCGAAGACAAAGCACATTGAAATACGTCATCACTTTCTCAGAGATCATGTTATGAAGAAAGATATAGATATCATGCACGTCAACACTGAAGAGCAACTGGCAGATATCTTCACAAAGCCCTTGTATGAGAAAAGGTTTTGCAAGTTACGGTGTGAGCTAAATATCTTGGAATCCTCGAATGTCCTGTGATCAGGCACACATCCTAACACTTATGCATGTTGATGACTTAGATGTGCAACACACAAAGTAATGTATATCTTCAATCAATGAAGATTTACACTCTGAGTGTGAATACATTAACATGGAATTTAACTTCGGAGCGCCACGATAATTGTGCGCCGTGTCTGGGTCTAATACTTCCTATATGGTGGGTAATGCCACCACCAAATTTCTCTGTTTGAAGTGTTTCTCTCATGGCGTTACTTTTGCAAAGACTTCACATTTGGTTTGTCTTCAGTTTCAATTTATCTTCATGATTTTCTGCGCTATGATGATTTGATTGCATATATATACTAGTGTTCTATCCTCTACGGCATTCACTTATAGCTATGTCTTCAAGTTGAATCTTTTGAACTAAGTGAATGTGATCGGACCCTAACCTCTCTGTGCTTTCTATCTCAAACACTATCTGTCCAAATCATATGCATTCTATTGAAACTGTCTAATGTCTTCTTTGCGTCCTAGTCAGCAGAAGGCAAAAAGACAAACATTAAATCTATTTTAAATGACTCATCTTTATTGTTGAAATCCGGAGAAGCCGGAACAACTCTTCGACATGCCTAGAGGGCGTGGGAATGTGGGACAACTCTGAGTATGTTGCATGCTTGACACGTGCCCCTCTGATGTGAACCGCCAGGGGCACCAGCGTAATTGTGCTGTGCTGCTCACCTACTTATAAATACTTGTCCCCTGCAGTAAAGAAATCCTTCTTCCACCTCTCCACCTCGTCAAAACCCTAGCGCCACTGCTAGCTCTCGACGACGCCGGCGACGAAGCGCTTAGCTGCCGCGACTTCTCCGACGCCGTCCTCACGCCGGCCGCGGACATCGTCCTCTCCGCCGTCGCCGTAGGTGTCCTCCGTCGCCAAGTTAGGGCACGGTGGGCTAAACTGCTCGGTCTCCTATTCATCCCATCTAGCAGTTCTTCGTGCGGTAATTATAACTCTATTTTTACCACCTTTTTGATCTTCAAGATTCATCCTGCTTACCGAAAGTGGTTTCTGCTTATTCAATATTAGATCTATTCTGTCCGCATCTCATACTGCCTAGTCAATTCACTTAGATTTCCTGTCTAGTTTGATTCCTCGCTTGTACTCATTCACGGATTGGTACAAATCTGGAACCAACTCACCTATATAAGTGAATGTCTTCGCATCATGAGGTCAATATCTTCAAACTGATTTATCTTCAAAATCTTCTGAGAATGCATATGACCTCTTCCCCTTCCCTCGCATCTCTAATGCTGTCACAGGTACATGTCCGTGGGAGAATCCCTTGGTTCTCATAGTCTGCATTCGTTTGCAGAATACTTACAGCATCATATCAATTCTCCTGAAGCCAGTTCCTGCTTGACCAGCAAGCGAAAGTCTCTGAAGCCTTTGAACGTATTGAAGCCATTCTGTTTAAAGTTCATGACTGCAGAAAAATCAGCAAGGAAGGGTGGCAGACAGAGCAGAGAAGGAACATCCAAAGATCTGCCTGATGACCTAGCAGAACTGTACAAGACAGATCCTGAAGAGTCTTATCATCAGCGCAAGACATGAATCCAATGGATTCGACGCTATTGGGCTGAAGAATGGTTCAAGTACAAATTCGTGACCAAGGAATATGCAGAGAAGAATGCTATCAAGAGTCCTTGGGGCGATATTCTCTATCGAGGCCTTCAACCCAAGAACAGAGCTGAAGCTATTGATCAAAACTTCTATCCTTGCATGGTCCGTGGACCTCAGCCTGAGAATGCCGATCCCACATCACTACTCTAGTGTCGTGATGATGCTCTCTTCAAGAGCAACTTCCAGCAAGCAAAGGCTTCGGCCAAGGAAAACAAGAAGTCATTGGGACTAGACTTCAACCCTGGTCCCTCTGCTCCTCGTGCTGACGGCTCCCGTGATGCGGAACCAAATGTTATTGGCCCCTTCTCCAACCTTGATGGCCTCATCACTTACATCTTGGTCCAAGGTGCCAAGGTAGATCATTCAGATAAGTATGCTGATACTGATGAAGCCCCAGCTCCTCCTTCGAAGCCACAGAAGCAAAAGAAGCTAAAGGCTTCTAAATCTGCACCTCCAAAAGCTTTACGCGCGAAGCCTCTGGCTACTGCACCTCCTGAAGCCAGTGTGCAGTCTGAAGATCAATCCCGTATCTCCAAGAAGACGGAGAAGAAAAAGCAACTTGTCAGACCATCTGATCAAAGAGCCTTGACTCCTGCCGCCATTCTGCGCGAAGAACCCATTGATCTGTTAAGTGATGAAGATCTTGCTGATGATGCTCTTGAGCAGCTGATAAAGAGCAAGGAAGAAGCAGAAATCTTCAACAACTTGCCTCTCTTTGATGTGGCCATCATCCACAATTTCATTGATGAGTGGTTCGACACCCCCAATGTCAGCTTTGAAGATTTACAGCTTCCCATTGGCCTCAGTGTTGCCTTCAATGGCGCCATTGCTTCTGAGCTGGCTCTCACTCAGTGAATTGTTGAGCTCAAGAACAAGATTGATTATGAGAAGGCTCAATTCAAGAAGCATGTGGCCAAGCTAAGTGTTCAAGACGTCCGAAACTTCAAAGTCATGCTACATGAGCTTAAAGAAGCTTTTATGAAGAAGCGCGAAGAAGCTCAGGGTTCTCGAGAGCGCATGAAGATTTTGGCTGATAAGTGTGTGCTTGCCTACAATGAGGCTGAGAAGCGCAAGTCACTTGGCTGTCCTGGCATTGACCCCAGGATGGCTGCAAAGAAGAAGAAGAAGCTTTCTGCTATACAGCTTGAACCTTCAAGCCAAGAAGCCCCTCACATTATCTTCCCAAGCAGCATGACTGGCTCGAAGCCAAAGGTCACCACAATCGCTTCAGAACAGAAGAAGACGAGGGCTGCCGAGGCTGAAGCCAGAAAGAGAAAGAACACTGAAGCCTCTGATGCTGCTCCCTCCAAGAAGAAGCGCAAGACGAAGAAGACTAGGGCTGCTTCCACAGAGCCCTTAGTTGTTGAACCCATTTCAGTGGTTCGCCCAGCGTCAGAACATCAAGAACGAAGAATGATACTCCATGAGCCTGCTTCCACAGAGGCTCATGAAGCTGAAGATATTCCAGCAGCTGAACCCACCGCTGCTGAAGACATTGGTCATGATGACAATGTAGCTGATGATGAAGTTCTTCCTTAGATCGAACATGACGTGGTATCATCGCCTGTTCATACGAACAGCGAACTCATCAGCATTGGTCGTCCACTGATGCCAATTGCTCAGGATGCATCGTGGGCTGATCACCCACAACTACAAGACTCCCCCAGTACTCCCCAACAACAACAACAACAAGATACACCCCTCGTGCAAGAAGAGGATGAAGACTTTTAGGCCCAGCCAACTCCATCTCCCAAGGTGTTGCCAGCATTTCGCAGGCTTCGCAAAGGACAAAGGCCTCAAGTCCCTCTATCGAGCATCCCAGAAGGAGAAGTGCAACGTTCACCTATTGCACGTCAAGTATTTTCTGAAACTGCTCCAACTGTGAATGTCTCCAAGTCTGAAGCACATACTGCTGAAGACATTCCGGCTGCATCAGCCGAAGAAAATCAAGAAGAAGTACATGTACCTACTCCCCCAGCAATTGAAGAAGAAGCAGTTCTTGATGTGAACGTGCCTGTGCCCGACCCTCCTGTTCGTCAAGAGGAGGTTGACAATGTTGAGGCTGCCACCGCCAACGCTAATGAAGCCAATGACGTAGTCATGGCTGACACTAATGTGGAGCCTGCACCAACTAGTGTGCCTGAAGCAAGTGTGGCCACTGAACCTGAAACAACTGAGGCTGCTGCACCTGAAGCCAATGAGATAATCGCTCCCGTAGCACCTGTTGTCCAGCCTGACGCCACAACTGTTGCCCCTGCTCCTATTCCGCCACCAAGGCCTCACACAATTGAGCAAGCATATAGTCATGGTCAGCTTACCACTGTCCGATGGCCCATTCTGGAGCCTCCGCCTACTACCTCAGGACCTCAATTTGACTATCATATTGAGCATAGGCCTCAGGTCCAGAAGCCGAAGCCTAGGTTGCCAAGGTTTCCAGGTACTGCAAACTCACCAGGGTCCTTCAATGCCAATGGCTTCAAAAGCCACAATACCTTCTTTGACAGCGCCAAGAACCCCTACTCCAAGCCAAGGATATCATCAGATCGGTTCTGGAGCTATCAGCAGAGAAGCTATTACTCATGCGTACTATATGATCAAGGGTGCATTTTCCCTCATATGCGCCTTGATACAGAAGCCATTGCTGGACTGCCGTGCTTAGAAGAAGCACTTGATTGCTTTCGTGATGCTGGTCTGCTCCACTTTGTGACAGACAAAGAACATTGCAATGAAGAGCTATTGCTTCAATTCTATGCTACTCTACACATTCGCGGCTACTACAGAGACATCAAGACATGGGTTCTCGAGTGGATGACTGGAAATGTTCATCATGAAGCCAAAGCTATGGATATCATCGAGCTTACAGGGCTAGCCATTCCTGGAGAACTATATGAACCTGTCTGTCAGCTACATCGCAATGCAGTAGAGAGTATCTTCCATAAGCCAGAACCCAATATGAGCCAGATGTTGAGCATGATGAAGCCCTTGCCATCTGACGTTGAATATCCAACAGATTTCTTTGTTAAAGACCTTGAGTATCTGCCTCGCACCATATATCATATCATCAGGTGAACTCTATGGCCTGTCAAAGGACATTCATCAGCGGCCAAGCTTGAAGGAGCTATGAAGACTTTGGTCTTCTATATTCTCAATGGCATCAGCTTCAACACTCAAGAGTTCTTCATTAGACAACTTGCTGCTTCCGGCTCTGACCTATTTGGTCTGAAGTTCTATGCTCCATGGGTCATGCGCCTCATCAAGAGACACTCATCTGTCAACTATCAGCCCTCTACTCACAATCATATGATCTTTCTGCCAGAGGTTGATATGTCAGTTGAAGCTATATACTCTGACCCTGCCAAGAAGCCTCTTTGTCTTCAAAATGCCGAGCACCAAAGCTTCACTCAGCCTATTGAAGGTGTTCAAGCAGCGACACAAATCTATCCATTGGCTGGAAACACTCATCTGCCTCATCGAGCGCCCACTGAAGCCACTGAAAGCACCATTGCACAAAGGCCTCGGAAGCGTTCTCGCGTTCTCAATGACCGAGAACTTCTTGTGGCCCTTCATCAGAAACAGGATAAGCATCATTTCTGGCTCAAGAGACAGATGCAAAGCCTCTTGGTGGATGTCAATCGCATTCGCAACCTTGCCACCAAGAATGCCTTTGTTGCTCATGAAACTTGCCGGCGATCATGGAAGAGTTTCACCCTGCTCAGTGCTGAAGCTGATCTTCAAGACGATGGATTCAATGAAAGATTCCAGTTTGACTCCACTCCTCCACGGACTACTGTCCTACGTCATACTCCATCTCTTGAAGACTCTGAATATTCTTCCTCCGCGGCAACGGTAAATGCCAGAGTGGTCGATGATGAAGATGATGCTACTTCACCACCTCCTACTATTGCGCGCATCGACACTGCACCAAGTTCTTCTGCACCACAACCCAACGACGACAACCCTACTGCTTCACCTACTCATGTTGACGAGTAGATGCTCTATGTCTTCAAACCTTTTGGTCCTTACTGACAAAAGGGGGAGAAGCGTATGAGTTGATAGTCTTCAAGCGGGTTCATATGGGCGGTTGCATTATATTTTGATGCGTGCTTACAACTCTTGCCTTTTGAAACATTTGGTTCTCTGAGTTGTAACACCTAAACTTGATGGTCGTCTGCTACTTATTTGCTTCACTGTGATGCGATGATAAATTCCGCATGTGCGATGATAACTTCCGCACTTAGATCATTCTGCAGACGTCCATTTTTCATTATGCATGTCATTCTACTTGCTATATCAGTTCATGCATGATGAATTATCTTCATAAGTTGAAGTCGATCTCCACAAGTACAACCTGCCATGTGCATTTGCATTCCAAAAGAAAATTACTTACATGCACATCTTCAGGGGGAGCCCTTGCAACTTATGAAGACTATTTCCTATCCTTACAATTTCACATATTTATCCCCGTTGAAAACTTCAACCAGTTTGTCATCAATCACCAAAAAGGGGGAGATTGTAAGTGCATCTAGTGCCACCCCTAGTTGGTTTTGGAGTATTGACGACAAAGTTGGTTGAGGGACTAATGCATTTGTGAGAATTGTAGGATAACGCAGGTAGTGTCCCTCATTGATTCGGTTTACCTACCGGAGATGACCCCTAAAAATGTATGAAGACATTGAAGACAATGGTGGTATGAGAAGATATTCATATTGAAGACTATGACATGAGAAGACATTGCGTGAAGACTATGGAGCGCGAAGACTGTGTGGATTCGTTGCTTCCTTTTCTTCTTTGTTGAGTCATAGAAACCACTGTATTGTTAAGTGGGGTCCAAGTGAACTAAGTCAGAGTGACTGAAGTGATGCTCAACTCAAATCCTATGTCTTCGAGCGAAGACAATGAGAGCAAACCTTATCCAGAGCTGGATGAGTCAGCTTTGCTTGTAGCCCAAGTAAAGTTGCAGTGTGTGTTTGAAATCTGACCGTTGGAACACGTGTCAGTTCCTTAGTGACCCGGTGTCATTTTGGACAAATCAGGTCGGGTTGCCTAGTGGCTATAAATAGCCCACCCCCTACACCATAAATTGGTGGCTGCTTAGAGTTTGTACACGGCTTTTGTCGTTTGAGAGCAACCCACCTCGAAGCATTTGAGAGAGAAAAATCCTTGCGAGGACAAAGCCCAAACACCCAGAGACAAAGAGTGTTAGGCATCACTGAAGTCTTTCTGTCTGTGTGACCTGAAGACTTATTACACTTGAGGACTATGAATCCTCCAGCCGGTTAGGCGTCGCGTTCTGAGCATCCAAGAGTCATTGTGGATTGCCGGTGAACGAAGTCTGTGAAGGTTTGGAAGTATCCCTTGAAGACTTACGAGAGTGATTGGGCGAGGACTGTGTGTTCTTAGCTCAAGGAGAATACGGTGAGGACTGTGTGCCCAGGACTGGGTGTCCTCGAGTTTAAATACTCAGCCGCTCCAACCAGACGTACAGATGTCACAGCAACTGGAACTGGTCCAACAAATCATGTGTCTTCAACAAGCGACTGGTTCTATCCCTTTCCATCCTTTACTTAATTTTGTCTTTGTGAAGTCACTGCCTATCTGTGTATCTGTTTGACTTCATTGCTTGACTACTACTGTTGATTGGCTTCACACTATCTTCCAATCCTGATCCTTACTACTTAGCTGCTATTAGTCATGTACTTTCACATTGTTGCATATTTGACTATCGCCTGCTTATGGTAGTTTATCTTCCGATGCATATCAACTAGGTCATTTCTGTTGTTTGTCTTCGAAACTTCTAAGTTTTGAAGACTTTCATAAAAATCGCCTATTCACCCCCCCTCTAGTCGATACTAGCACTTTCAATATGCTTCTAACTTCACCTCACGCCATAAACAGAATCCCTATCATGAGCGCAACTGTATTTACAAGTTCGGTAGCCTGAGTGAGCTTTCTCCTCAATATGGATGTGGTGATTGTTCATAAACTCCTTGAAAATCAGACAGACTTATTATCAGTGCTCCAAGCTCCATGTGTTCTAGGGCTAAGACTACGTTGGTGTAGGCTCCCCTTAGAGAAGCACAATATGTGAAAAGCTCATAGGCATTGGATCTGTGATGGATAATTATGTCGGATGCGATTCCTCATGTAATAGCTATAACATAGGGTGACACAGAACTAGCTCCAGTTCATCAATGTAATGTAGGCATGTATTCCGAATATAGTCATACGTGCTTATGGAAAAGAACTTGTATGACATCCTTTGTCCTACCCTCCCGTGGCAGCGGGGTCCTATTGGAAACTAAGGGATATTAAGGCCTCCTTTTAATAGAGAACCGGAACAAAGCATTAGCACATAGTGAATACATGAACTCCTCAAACTATGGTCATCACCGAGAAGTATCCCGATTATTGTCACTTCGGGGTTGTCGGATCATAACACATAATAGGTGACTATAGACTTGCAAGATAGGATCAAGAAAATACATATATTCATGAAAACATAATAGGTTCAGATCTGAAATCATGGCACTCGAGCCCTAGTGACAAGCATTAAGCATAGCAAAGTCATAGCAAAATCAATCTCAGAACATAGTGGATACTAGGGATCAAACCCTAACAAAACTAACTTGATTACATGGTAAATCTCATCCAACCCATCACCGCCCAGCAAGCCTACGATGGAATTACTCACGCACGGCGGTGAGCATCATGAAATTGGTGATGGAGGATGGTTGATGATGACGACGGCGACGAATCCCCCTGTCCGGAGCCCCAAACGGACTCTAGATCAGCCCTCCCGAGAGAGATTAGGGCTTGGCGGCGGCTCCGTATCGTAAAACGCGATGAAACTTTCTCTCTGATTTTTTTCTCCGTGAAACGGAATATATGGAGTTGGAGTTGAGGTTGGTGGAGCGTCAGGGGGCCCACGAGACAGGGGGCACGCCCACCACCCTCGTGGACAGGGTGTGGGCCCCCTGGTCTTGATGATTTCGCCAATATTTGTTTATATTTTCCAAAACTGATCTCCGTGGATTTTCAGGTCATTCCGAGAACTTTTGTTTTCTACACAATAAACAACATCATGGCAGTTCTGCTGAAAACAGCGTTAGTCCGGGTTCGTTTCATTCAAATCATGCAAGTTAGAGTCCAAAACAAGGGCAAAAGTGTTTGGCAAAGTAGATACGTTGGAGACGTATCAACTCCCACAAGCTTAAACCTTTGCTTGTCCTCAAGCAATTCAGTTGATAAACTGAAAGTGATAAAGAAAAACTTTTACAAACTCCATTTGCTCTTGTTGTTGTAAACATGTAAAGCCAGCGTTCAGGTTTTTAGAAAGTATTATGAACTAACCATACTCACAATAACACTTAGGTCTCACAATTGCTCATATCAATGGCATAATCAGCTAGCGACCAATAATAATAAAACTCGGATGACAACACTTTCTCAAAACAATCATAATATGATATAACAAGATGGTATCTCGCTAGCCCTTTCTGAGACCGCAAAACTTAAATGCAGAGAACCTTTAAAGATCAAGGATTGGCTAAACATTGTAATTCATGGTAAAAGAGATCCAGTCAAGTCATACCCAATATAAACCAATAGTAATGAATGCAAATGACAGTGTGCTCTCCAGCGGGTGCTTTTTGATAAGAAGGATGATGACTCAACATAAAAGTAAATAGGTAGGCCCTTCGTGGAGGTAAGCAAGGATTTGTAGAGGTGCCAGAGCTCGGTTTTAAAATAGAGATGAATAACATTTTGAGCGGCATACTTTCACTGTCAACGCAACAACTATGAGATGGTTGTATCTTCCATACTACATGCATTATAGGCAGTTCCCAAACAGAATGGTAAAAGTTATACTCCCCCACCACCAACAAGCATCAATCCATGGCTTGCTCGAAACAACGAGTGCCTCCAACTAACAACAGCCTTGGGGGAGTTTTGTTTAATTATTTTGATTTGCTTTGATCTTTTTGGATCATGGGACTGGGTATCCCAGTTACCGGCCCTTTCTCATGAATGAGGAGCGGAGTGCACTCCTCTTGAGAATAACCCACCTAGCATGGAAGATACGGGCAGCCCTAGTTGAAACATGAGCTGCTCGAGCATACAAAAGAGAATTTCATTTGAAGGTTTGGAGTTTGGAACAGACAAATTTACTTGGAACGGCAGGTAAATACCGCATATAGGAAGGTATGGTGGACTCATATGGAACAACTTTGGGGTTTAAGGAGTTTGGATGCACAAGCAGTATTCCCGCTTAGTACAGGTAAAGGCTAGCAAAAGACTGGGAAGCGACCAACTAAGAGAGCGACAACAGTCTTGAACATGCATTAAAATTAATTCACTCCAAGTACAAGCATGAGTAGGATATAATCCACCATGAACATAAATATCGTGAAGGCTATGTTGATTTGTTTCAACTACATGTGTGAACATGTGCCAAGTCGAGTCACTTAATTCATTTAAAGGAGTATACCATCCCATCATACCACATCACAATCATTTTAATAGCATGTTGGCACACAAGGTAAACCATTACAACTCATAGCTAATCAAGCATGGCACAAGCAACTATAATCTCTAAATGTCATTGCAAATATGTTTACTTCATAATAAGCTAAATCAAGAACGATGAACTCATCATATTTACAAAAACAAGAGAGGTAGAGTTCATACCAGCTTTTCTCATCTCAATCAGTCCATCATATATCGTCATTATTGCCTTTCACTTGCACGACCGAACGATGTGTATAATAATAATAGTGCACGTGCATTGGACTAAGCTGGAATCTGCAAGCATTCAACTCAAGAGAGAAGATACAGTAATATGGGCTGCAGGTTAAATAAACAATCATGCATATGAGAGACACTAAAATTTTTCAATATGGTCTTCTACTCTTGACCCCCAAAAGAAAGAAAAGAAAATAAAACTATTTACACGGGAAAGCTCCCAACAAGTAAGAAGAAGAACGAGAAATCTTTTTGGGTTTTCGTTTTAGTTCTACTACAAGCAAGGAAATTAAACTAACTAATTTATTTTTTGGTTTTCTTAAGGTTTATCAAACACACAAGAAGAAGGCTAGAAAAAGAAATTAAACTAACATGGATAATACAATGAGAGAGTATGAGCACCGACAACTAGAATAGTGTGTGAACATGAATGTAAAGTCGGTGAGAAACACGTACTCCCCCAAGCTTATGCTTTTGGCCTAAGTTGGTTTAATGCCAAGGGTAGCCTGGCTGATATCCATAGTTGTAACTGGGGTCATACTGCGATGCAGCAGCTAATGTCTCCTAAGTTGTGGCATGTTGGCGAGCTGCCTCCGCTCTCCCCTCGTGTTCAGCTGTCTCTTCTCTGGTAACAACATATCTTCCTTTTGCCTGGTAATCAAAAAGAAAAGGAGCAGGGAGAGTAACATGGACAGAGCTATGTCTGTCAAAGATTAGTCGATACTGAGGAATTGTTCACTCCTCATAAGAAAACGATGTTTGACCATAGCGTCATAATCTAAATAAGTAGGAGGCAACACCATATACCCCTCTTGTGGGGCTATACCAAGATAATTAGCCACACGGGTCGCATAAATTCCTCCAAATAAATCTCCGGCCCTACCATTATTATGCAACCTACGCGAAACTATTGCCCCCAAGTTGTAATCTTTATAACCTAACACAGCACTCTTGAGGACGCAAAGATCAGGGACACACATGTGACATGCTTCATCTTTACTGTTAATGCATCTACCAATGAAGAGAGCAAAATAATGTATAGTAGGAAAATGAATGCTCCCTATGGTAGCTTGTGCTATATCCCTAGATTCTCCCACAGTAATACTAGCAAGAAAGTCTCTAAATTCAGATTTGTGGGGATCATTAACATTGCCCCACTGCGGAAGTTTGCAAGCAGTTGTAAAATCCTCTAAGTCCATGGTATAGGATTTATGATAAATATCAAACAGGAAACTCTGAGAATTACGTGAACATTTATATTTAAACCTTCTCACAAATTAATCAGTCAATTGATAGTACTGAGGACACTTATCTTGTACGAAGTCCTCAAGATCGGCATTACGCACATATGCGTCAAATTCATCCTTGATGCCTGCATTGATCATAAAATCGTCTAATGGCCACTCACAAGCTCGCACTTCTGTGTCCCTCGGTAGTTCATCGTCTTGCTCACGCATAGCAAGCCTGGGTCCTTTCTTTATTGAGGAACCACCTTGATACATTCTCCTAGATAGATTTCTTTTTCTGAAAAATTTCTGAAAATTTAGTAACTTCAAAATAAAAGTGAATAAAATTAACAAGATTGATAGCAACTACTCCTACAAGTGCCTAGAGCCTATATCATGCATTAGAATTACTTGGGACCTCACAAATTTGACATGCAAGCTCAAGAACAAGGTCACCTATGCAGCAAGAATTTGCAATGAATAAAGCACTAGAACAAAAACTAATTAGACCAATGGAGGAGTCACATACCAAGCAACAATTCCCAAAGCAGTTTTGTGAATGGAGCTTTGAGCAAGGAGATCGAAAATCGCAGCAAAATGAGCTAGAACTCGTGCTTAAGCTGGATGGGGATTTTTTTTGGGAAGAAGATGGAGTGTGTGGGTGCAGGAATAAGTGGAGGGGGCCCCATGGGCCCACGAGACAGGGGGTGCCCAGGGGGTGTGGGCGCGCCCTCCACCCTCGTGGCCTGGTGCTTGCCCTCCTGCAGTGTCTTCAGTGCCTAAAATCCTCAAATATTCCATAAAAATCATACTAAATTTGCAGGGCATTTGGAGCACTTTTATTTTTGAGGTATTTTTTTATTGCACGGATAATTCAAAAAATAGATAGATAATACTATTTTTGCTGTATTTATTTTAAATAATAGAAAGTAAAAAGAGGGAATAGAAGATTGTGCCTTCTAGTTTCATCCATCTCGTGATCATCAAAATGAATCCACTAACAAGGTTGATCAAGTCATGTTAATAAACTCATTCCAAATAACACGGAACCAGAGAAATTTCGAATAACACTAAGTTACCTCAACGGGGATATGAACATCCCCAACAATAAGAATATCATACTTTTTCTTGACAGTAGGAAGAGGAAATTCAAAACCTTCAATAATAATAGTTGGAACTTTTCTAATAGAATTAATGCTACGAACTTGAGATTGTTTCCTCAGAAAGTGTACCATATGCTCATTACCATTAACATGAAAAGTGACATTGCCTTTGTTGCAATCAATAACAGCCCCTACAGTATTCAAAAAGGGTCTACCAAGGATAATCGACATACTATCGTCCTCGGGAATATCAAGAATAACAAAGTACGTTACAATAGTGACATTTGCAACCACAACAGGCACATCCTCACAAATACCGACAGGTATGGAAGTTAATTGATCGGCCATTTGCAAAGATATTTCAGTAGGTGTCAACTTATTCAATTCAAGTCTACGATATAAAGAGAGAGGCATAACACTAACACCGGCTCCAAGATCACATAAAGCAGTTTTAACATAGTTTCTTTTAATGGAGCATGGTATGGTTGGTACCCCTAGATTTCCAAGTTTCTTTGGTATTCCACCCTTAAAAGTATAATTAGGAAGCATGGTGGAAATTTCAGCTTCCGGTATCTTTCTTTTATTTGTAATGATATCCTTCATATACTTAGCATAAGGATTTACTTTGAGCATATCAGTTAAGCGCATACGTAAGAAGATCGGTCTAACCATTTCAGCCAAGCGCTCAAAATCCTCATCGTCCTTTGTCTTGGATGGTTTAGCAGGAAAGGGCATAGGTTTCTGAACCCATGGTTCTCTTTCTCTACCGTGCTACCTAGCAACAAAATCTCTCTTATCATAACGTTGATTCTTTGATTGTGGGTTATCAAGATCAACAGCAGGTTCAATCTCTACTTCATTATTTTTGCTAGGTTGAGCATCATCATGAACATTATCTTTAACATTATCACTAGGTTCATGTTCATCACCTGATTGTGTTTCAGCATCAGAAATAGAAGTATCATTGGGATTCTCAGGTGTGTCTACAACAGGTTCACTAGAAGCATGCAAAGTCCTATCATTTTTCTTTCTCTTCTTCTTAGAAGAACTAGGTGCCTCTAAATTATTTCTCTGAGAATCCTGCTCAATTCTCTTAGGGTGGCCTTCAGGATACAAAGGTTCCTGAGTCATTCTACCAGTTCTAGTAGCCACTCTAACAGCAAAATCAGGTTTATTATTTAATTCATCGAGCAAATCGTTTTGAGCTTTAAGTACCTGCTTAGCTTGAGTGGCAACCATAGAAGCATATTTGCTAATGAGTTTAAGTTCACCTTTAACTCTAGCCATATAATCACTCAAGCATCCTATTTCGAAAGCATTATTCTTTAATTCTCTACCAACATAAGCATTAAAACTTTCTTGCCTAGCCATAAAGTCATCAAATTCATCTAAGCATGGGCGATGGAATTTAGTAGAGGGAATTTCAAACTTATCATATCTATAGAGAGAATTTACCTTTACTACCTGTGTCGGGTTATCAAGACAATGTGGTTCTTCGATAGGCGGTATACTAAGATCATGTATTTCTTCAATAGGAGGTAAATTCTTAACATCTTCAGCTTTAATACCTTTTCTTTCATTGATTTCTTTGCCTCTTGCATATCTTCAGGACTGAGAAATAGAACGCCTCTCTTCTTCGGAGTGGGTTTAGGAATAGGCTCAGGAGTTGGCTCAATTGGTTCAGGAATTGTCTCAAGAATTGGCTCATGGAGAGTCCAATTATTTTCATTAGTCAACATATTATTCAATAGTAATTCAGCTTCGTCGACTGTTCTTTCCCTAAAAACACAACCAGCACAACTATCCAAGTAGTCCTTGGAAGCATCGGTTAGTCCATTATAAAAGATATCAAGTATTTCATTTTTCTTAAGAGGATGATCAGGCAAAGCATTAAGCAATCGGAGAAGCCTCCCCCAAGCTTGTGGGAGACTTTCTACTTTGATTTGCACAAAATTATATATTTCCTGCAAGGCAGCTTGTTTCTCATGAGCAGGGAAATATTTAGCAGAGAAGTAATAAATCATATCCTGGGGACTACGCACACAACCAGGATCAAGAGAATTAAACCAAGTCTTAGCATCACCCTTTAATGAGAACGGAAATATCTTAAGGATATAATAATAGCGAGACTTCTTATCATTAGTGAATAGGGTGGTTATATCATTCAACTTGGTAAGATGTGCCACAACAGTTTCAGATTCAAGGCCATAAAAAGGATTAGATTCAACTAAAGTAATAATCTCAGGATCAACAGAGAATTCATAATCCTTATCAGTAACACAAATAGGTAAAGTAGCAAAAGCAGGGTCAGGTTTCATTCTAGCATTAAGAGATTGCTGCTTCCATTTAGCTAATAACTTCTTAAGATCGTATCTATCTTTGCAAGCAAAGATAGCTCTAGCAGCTTCCTCATCCATAACATAACCCTCAGGAACAATAGGTAATTCATAATCAGGGGGAGAACTTTCATCATCACTATCATCAATAATAGCATCTTCAATAATTTCATTCTCTCTAGCCCTAGCAAGTTGTTCATCAAGAAATTCACCTAATGGCAAAGTAGTATCACGCACAGAAGTAGTTTCATCATAAGTATCATGCATAGCAAAAGTGGCATCATCAATAACATGCGACATATCAGAATTCATAGCAGTAGCAGGTTTAGGTGTCGCAAGCTTACTCAAAAAAGGAGAATCTAGTGCAGAGCTAGATGGCAGTTCCTTACCTCCCCTCGTAGTTGAGGGATAAATCGTAGTTTTCGCGTCTTTCAAATTCTTCATAGAGATCAACCGATAAGAATCCCAAGTGACTCAAAGAATAAGGCTATGCTCCCCGGCAACGGCGCCAGAAATTAGTCTTGATAACCGACAAGTCTAGGGGATCGCAACAGCTTTCGAGGGTAGAGTATTCAACCCAAATTTATTGATTCGACACAAGGGGATCCAAAGAATATTCTTGAGTATTAGCAGTTGAGTTGTCAATTCAACCACACCAGGATAAGTTAGTATCTGCATAAAAGTATTTAGTAGCAAAGTAGTATGATAGTAATGGTAACAATGGCAAAAGTAAAGATAGCAGTTTCGTAGTAATTGTAACAGTAGCAACGAAAAAGTAAATAAGCTAAGCACAATATGTGAAAAGCTCGTAGGCATTGGATCAGTGATGGATAATTATGTTGGATGCGATTCCTCACGTAATAGCTATAACATAGGGTGATACAGAACTAGCTCCATTTCATCAATGTAATGTAGGCATGTATTCCGAATATAGTCATTCATGCTTATGGAAAAGAACTTGCATGAAATCTTTTGTCCTACCCTCCCGTGGCAGCGGGGTCCTAGTGGAAACTAAGGGATATTAAGGCCTCCTTTTAATAGAGAACTGTAACAAAGCATTAGCACATAGTGAATACATGAACTCCTCAAAGTATGGTCATCACCGAGAAGTATCCCGATTATTGTCACTTCGGGGTTGTCGGATCATAACACATAATAGGTGACTATAGACTTGCAAGATAGGATCAAGAACACACATATATTCATGAAAACATAATAGGTTCAGATCTGAAATCATGGCACTCAGGCCCTAGTGACAAGCATTAAGCATAGCAAAGTCATAGCAACATCAATCTCAGAACATAGTGGATACTAGGGATCAAACCCTAACAAAACTAACTTGATTACATGGTAAATCTCATCCAACCCATCACCGTCCAGCAAGCCTACGATGGAGTTACTCACGCACGACGGTGAGCATCATGAAATTGGTGATGGAGGATGGTTGATGATGACAACGGCGATGAATCCTCCTCTCCGGAGCCCCGAACGCACTCCAGACCAGCCCTCCAGAGAGAGATTGGGGCTTGGCGGCGGTTCCGTATCGTAAAATACGATGAAACTTTCTCTCTGATTTTTTTCTCCGTGAAACGGAATATATGGAGTTGGAGTTGAGATCGATGGAGCGTCAGGGGGCCGACGAGACAGGGGGCGCGCCCAGGGGGGAGGGCGCGCCCCCCACCCTCGTGGACAGGGTGTGGGCCCCTGGTCTTGATTCTTTCGCCAATATTTTTTATATTTTCCGAAACCGATCTTCGTGGATTTTCAGGTCATTCCGAGAACTTTTGTTTTCTACACAATAAACAACATAGGGGCAGTTCTGCTGAAAACAGCGTCAGTCCGGGTTAGTTTCATTCAACTCATGCAAGTTAGAGTCCAAAACAAGGGGAAAAGTATTTGGAAAAGTAGATACATTGGAGGCGTATCAGTAGCCTCTGCGATGACGATTAAAAGCCAAGCGTTGAAACTTGAAACATCCAAACTAACTCAAGTCAGTTTGGTTGTTTAATCTTTCAAAACTTGGCTTTAATCCTCATTGCAAAGGCTACCAGACAAATTTGCCAAGGTGTTCGACCATCATCGGCTACCAGAACTAGTGGGACATGGATCTAGTGTTCAACGCCGAGCGCCACATGTGTCTTGCACCTATGATACTTGCTTGCTATTTAGGGTTCCATCAACGCCGAGGAACCCCCTAACCCGCTCGTCTTGTTGTAAATATTTAGTTAGGTTGATGGAAAAATAATATTGCTATGAAACTCATCTTTCGATTTAAATGTGCAGTTTTTTCGTCACTGCGAGGGTCTAGTGTTTGATGAGCTCCGCCCCTGTGTTCGTGGGTTAGAACAAATGACATCTCCTCCTCCCCCCTTGATTTGCTCTGTTCCAGTCTTCGTGTCGATGAAACTTGCTAGCTATAGGTGTCTTCAATCATCAGTATGCGTGACCACTATGCGTCTCCCATTCGAAAGGGTTACATCTATAAATATGCATGAATTTCCATATTTATAACCGTGATTCTTTCGAATTGTCCAATGTTATCCATGGACAGACCAAGTATATGTAGATTGGGTTCGTTTTCCCATATGCTCTGTTCTGGATCCGATGCAGAATTTCGTTAGTGCCTCCGTGTTGTTCTCCGGGTACACATCCTCTCTACTTATTGCCGAGACGTGTATCAGGAGAATAGTGGAGAGGTGTTGCCAAAAATTTGCGTCAGATCCGGAGCAGAGCATGGGAAAACGAACCCAATCTACACATACTCGGGTGGGATTAGGACCTAGCTTTACCTATTAGCGTCTAGGTTGCATGGACATAATAAAAGTGAAAAACTCCATTAACTGATGAATATATATATGCTAATTAATTTATAATATATTTCTTATGTGACTAGTAGCTAGGCAAGATCAGTGATCGTGTGTGGATGTACACCGGTCACACTAGTCAGAAAGACATGACCATTGAATGGTTAACAAAAACCAAGGTGTTTCTAAGAGCCGCATTTGCAAATGGCCAGAGGACAACCTGGTGCCCTTGTGCCAGGTGCAACAATTGGTACAAGAGGGCAGGGGATGAAATGGGCAAACACTTGCAGAAGAGGGGTTTTACGCCAGATTATATGGTGTGGACATTTCATGGCGAGTCTGGCCAACACGCTAGAGCTGAGGTGCTACATCGTCGCACCGACGAGCATGGTACCGGGATGCAAGACATGGTGCAAGACTTTGATGATGCTCAGGACTCGGATGATGATATGGAGGAATCTGCAAAGTCCTTCAATGAAATGTTGGAGTCTTCAAAACGTCCTCTCCACGAGCACACTTAGCTTTGTCGGCTGGATGCCATCTCACAAATAATGGCTCTGAAGGCTGAATTCAACTTGGGCAGAGAATGCTATGACGCGATGATGACAGTATTTTGATGTTTTCTACCCAAAGGCCATGTACTACTTGCAAACATGTACCGGTCAGACAAATCCTCCGTGCTCTTAAGATGCCCTATGAGAAGATGCATGCCTGTGAGAATGGATGTGCCTTTTTTAGGCTTCAGTATGCCAACTTGAACTATTATCCCATTTGCAAGTCATCCAGGTATGTTGTGGTAGACAATGCTATGGGTGAGAAGACGCGGACCAAAATCCCCGGTAATGTTCTTGGTATATGCCAATTGTACCAAGACTTCAATGTATTTTCATGGTCGAAGCGACGGCAAGAAAGATGACATGGCATAAAACGGGCAAAAGAACCTAGCTAGATGCAGATGGGAAGCCGATGATGGTGCACACATCGGACGGTGAAGCGTGGAAGCGCTTCGATGCATTACATGACGACAAAGCGGCAGATCCGAGGTGTCGGAGTAATGGGCCACGGGTAGGCTCACCCGAGTCCCTGAAATTATCAAGACTTTGGGCCAGCTCCGCCTAGCTGAACCCCAAGAAGAAGCTCCGCCCTCTGGGAGCCGGCTGGCTCAATGGCCGGCTGCCAGAGGGTGGCCAACCCCAAGCCTACGGCACTCCGAGTGGCCGGCTCCAGCCGGCCGGCCTCCAGAGAGGGTGGCATCCGGCAGGCGGCCACCTTGCGGCCTCGGTGCGGCCGAGCCCCCCATCGAGAGTACAAGCTAGAGCATGGATACAGTGAAGCACGTCGCCCTAATGTACGGGACAGGCATGGCTACAGTGCTCCATACAGGCGGCGATCTCCACACGGCGGGGCACTATGACATGTCTCCCCTGACGTCACTCCAAGCAGGCGGAACCCTGTTCCCCACGACGGCCTGTCGGTACGCCCTGCCAGCCGCAGGCCCTACCGGGCAGTGACACACCAGAAGACGGCGTACGGCCGACCAGTCGGGCGGGGGAAGGGCCGGCCTCCAGCAGCATTCGTCCCTCGCCTCGAGGCAGGCGCGCCATTAACCTGATGAGACCAGGCATGGCTACAGTAACCTCCTGCCAGCCGGCGGGACTGTAGCCACGATAAGATGACCAATCCCTCGTCATAGGTGGCACGGCTACAGTAAGCAGCCATCAACCAGCCGGCGGGGCCCACCAAGCGGCGGGCCGCAGTAGTCGGCGGAGAAGCTGGAGGCTGGAGACACTGACAGACGGGCCCCAGCAGCCGGCCCAATTACCATTGTACCCCGGGGGGGCATGCCTATATAAGCCCCCCAGGCCACCCATGCAAACGGTTCCAACCTTGATAGAACTAGCCAGTTACCTAGGGCACGGAAGAGCTAGCCTTGCCTTCTCCTACCTCTAGACACAGCTCAAGGAGCACCTTGTATCACTAGTGCCTTAGTGATCATGCGGAGACCCCATAGAGCAGGAGTAGGGGTATTATCTCCACGGAGAGCCCCCAACCTGGGTAAAGTTCGTCGGCGTACGTGTCTACGCCTTATCCCGCTTCCAGGCACTGGCGACGTTCTCTCGCTCCCACCTTGATAAGCCATCCTTTGGCATATGTCGCACCCAACCCCTGACATTTGGCGCCCACCGTGGGCCGAGGTGCACCATCTCCCGGAGACCTGCTCTGGACGGGAACCCTGTTCCTTCCTGGCGAGAGAAGCCAGCACAGCACACCCGATGGCGTCAGTTGTGATGCCCTGCATGGCACGGAGATCGCCTGCGCGGCGAGCTGCCTCGCCGACCTCGTTGGTGAGATTCACCTCTCCGACGAGTCGGCCTCCGACTCAGGCACCGGTTGCCCCGAGAGCCGCCTCGTCAACCTCCTCGACCAGCTTCATGTCACCAGCGAGCCTGCTGTGGACCTGGAGTCTGTTGGCTCCACCGATCCATTGATTGTCGACTCTGACATGATGTTGCTTGACGCGTTCCCCACCAACGTGGTTATCTACGATGAGTCGCCTCCTCGGGAGCACAGCGGCGGGAGCACCGTCACGGAGGTGCTCGTCATTAACAGTGGTGAGCGCTCGAACAAAGAAACTTGAGACCCACTCGATGCGGCGCTGCGGGATTTGACTGCGCCCATCCCAGAAGACGCAGATGCCGAGATGCTGGAGGCACGTCGTGTCCAGCTTCTCGAGAGCGCTGGCCGTCTTGCCAGTGTGCGTTGCCTCTCGGACGCCTATCGGCGCGAGATAGACCGGGCCGTCGGTGGCATGCCGGCTCCTGGGGGGCCTAGCCGCATTGGCCCTGTACGGCAGCATGGCGGGACCGTCGCCAGCATGTTTGGGGCAGAGCGCCCCGTATATGCCACGCCTGCGGAGAACGTCCGGGGCGCCCAGGCGGTGACGGACGAGCTGGACTAATACGAGGGCGACGAGCGTCGCCACATGACGGAGCGAATCCAACAGCTCCTAGACGCGGCCTCCGCGTTGCACGAAGCGGCTGCCGCGCTGAAGAGCCCGCCCTGCGTAACGAAGAGCCGCCCCATCGCCAAGAGCACGACGCGACCTCCCGGACGCTGACTGGCGGCACCCATCGAAAACGAGGCAATGAGCCGGCGGCCAGCCGGAGCCGGATTTGCCGCTCCATCGAGCATGACGCAGACGGCCGCCCTCGAGCAGTGGAGTGCCAAGGCGACCCTCCGCCTCCTCCGCCTCACGGAGCAAGAAATCCCACTCCACCGCCTTTCACGCACCTGACACTCCGCGACCACCTTGGCCACCGAGAGGGAGTCGGAGAGAACGACGCCTGCCATCGGATCGACCGCCTCAACCGATCCTTGGAGCTAGAAGAAGAAGATGTGTTGGGTCTTCCTTGCTTTGGCCCACGAATTCGAGATTAGCCCTTTCCCAAAGGGTTCACCCTCCCTCGAGATACGCCCAAGTACACCGGCTCCGTGAAGCCGGAGGACTGGCTGGTCGACTACTCGACAGCCGTCAGCATAGCAAACGGCAACAAGCGTGTTGCCATGAAGTACATTCCACTCATGCTACAAGGCACTGCCCGAACATGGCTCAACAGCCTGAAGCCCCGCAGCATCAACAACTGGGTTGATTTCACCGAGGCCTTCATCCGCAACTTAACCAGCACCTACAAGCGGGCTCCCAAGCCCCGACAGCTCTCCTTGTGCGTCCAAGGGCCCACAGAGTCAACTCGCGACTACCTCACGCGCTGGACCGAGCTGCGCAATTCCTGCGAAGGCGTGCACGAGGTGCAGGCAATCGAGTACTTCACCGCCGGGTGCCGAGAGGGCACCCTCCTCAAGCATCAACTCCTCTGCGACGAGCCCGAGACGCTCGACGAGCTGCTGGTCATCGCCGACAAGCACGCCACGGCCGACTCCTCCATGATGGCGGAAATTCTGGTTGATGCATCCGGCAAGGTGGCGCCTCAGGCCCCTCGGACTCTAGCTAGTGACACCAGTCGGCTACAGCAACCAGGCGACAACAAGCGGAAGGCCACCCAGCCGGCTTCCACCAGCCTGGAAGGTGGCGACGGTCGAGGATCAGCAGCCATAAGGGCAGCCGGCACCCAAGCGGCAGAAGGGTGGCAAGTCCAATTGGTTGCCCGCCTTCTCTTACGAGCAAACCTTAGATGCACCCTGCAAGTTCCATAGTGGCGCGAAGCCATCCAAGCACACCACTCGGAAATGTCACTGGCTCACCAGAATCGCCAAGGGAGATGGACTCCTGCCTCCTCCGCCTGCCGGACCACCGCCTCCTCAGCCCCAGCAGCCGGGGGGCCGTCCAGTCGGTGCCATACAAGACGAGTACCCAGAGGAACATGGAGCCTATGTTGTGTTCACCAGCGTGGCCGATGATAGACGCAGCAGACGGCAACAACAACAAGAAGTGCAAGTAGTGGCCTCCAGCACTCCAAACTTCAGGCATTGGTCCGAGAAGCCTATCAATTGGAGCAGGGCCGACCACCTAGATGTGATGCCTTCCCCTGGTTCATACGCCCTGGTCCTAGAAGCTACCCTTGCAACAGAGAGGCGGGCAGTCCGTTTCTCCAGAGTCTTGATAGATGGTAGCAGCAACATCAATATCCTGTACCGTGACACAATGGAGAAGTTGGGAATCAAGCAGAAGCAGCTCACCCTCAATCGGACTATATTCCATGGCATAGTCCCTGGCCTTTCCTACTCACCAATCAGCAAGACCCAGATTGATGTCCTCTTTGGGGACAAGAATCATTTCCGTCAAGAGCCAGTCTGGTTTGAAGTGGTGGACCTTGAAAGCCCCTACCATGCACTGCTTGGCCGGCCTGCTCTGGCCAAGTTCATGGCAGTCCCCCACTACGCTTACCTCAAGATGAAGATGCCTAGTACCAAGGGAATCCTGACAGTAGTCGGAGACTACAAGAAGTCGGTTGCTTGCGCCGCAGATAGCAGCCGGCTAGCCGAGTCCCTCGTGATCGCAGCCGAGAAGCGGCTCCTTGACCGGGTGGTGGCGTTGGCAGGCAAGAAGCCGGAAATGTCACCCATCCCCCAAGAGTCGGAGGTTGAGGGCTCGTTCAAGCCGGCCAAGGAAACAAAGAAGATACCCTTGGACCCGGAGCACCCGGAGAGGCATGTTGTCGTAGGCACAGGCCTTGACAGCAAATAGGAAAGCGAGCTCGTCAATTTCCCCTGTGAGAATCGGGACATTTTCGCATGGTCTCCCAAAGACATGTCGGGTGTTCCGACGGATTTCGCCGAGCACAAGCTACATGTCTGGCCTGACGCCAAGCTGGTTAGGCAGCCCTTGTGCCGCCTGTCGAAAGAGAAGAGAAGAGTTGTCGGAGAAGAAATAGCCCGGCTTCTAGCAGCCGGATTCATCATGGAAGTGTTCTTTCCAGAGTGGCTAGCCAACCCAGTCCTAGTGTTGAAGAAAAACAACCAGTGGCGCATGTGCATTGACTACACCAGCCTCAACAAAGCCTACCCTAAAGATCCCTTTGCTCTGCCAAGGATTGTTTAAGTGATAGACTCCACAGCCGGATGCGAGCTGTTGAGTTTTTTGGATGCATACTCAGGGTATCACCAGATAAAGCTGAACCCGGCCGACAGGCTGAAGACCGCCTTCATCACGCCATTCAGAGCCTTCTACTACCTGACCATGACGTTCGGCTTGAGAAACGCCGGCGCCACGTTTCAGCGTTGCATGCAGAAGTGTCTCCTCAAGCAACTCGGCAAAAATTCCCATGTATGTGTGGATGATGCGATGGTAAAGACGGAGAAGCATGGCACGCTGCTAGAAGACCTCAAGGAGACTTTTGAGAATTTGCGCCGATTCCAGATCAAGCTCAACCCGGAGAAATGTGTCTTTGGAGTACCAGCCGGCCAGCTCCTTGGCTTTCTGGTCTCAGAGCGCGGCATAGAGTGCAACCCGGTGAAGATCAAGGCCATTGAGAAGATGGAGGTGCCCACCTGACTGCTGGACATGCAGAAGTTCACTGGCTGCCTGGCATCAATCAGCTGTTTCATCAGTCGGCTGGGCGAGAAAGCTCTCCCTCTGTACCAACTTATGAAGAAGACCACTTTTTTCGAGTGGAACGACAAGGAGGATGAAACTTTCACCCAGCTTAAGAAGATGTTGGCGACCCCGCCTATCTTAGCAGCTCCGACTGAGAAGGAGCCCATGCTCCTCTACATTGCTGCCACCAGTCGGGTCGTCAGTACAGTCATTTTGGTAGAGCGCAAGGAGGAGGGCAGGGCATTGCCGGTCCAGAAGTATTGTCCACCTCCAAGCAAAACTACCCGCATTATCAGAAGATGTGCTATGGCGTACACTTTGCCGCCAAGAAGCTGAAGCCCTACTTTCAAGAGCACCCAATAACCATCGTCTGCACGGCTCCGCTTGCTGAGATCCTGGGAAGCCGGGATGCTTCTGGCCAAGTGGCCTAGTGGGCCATCGATCTGGCACCTTACACCATCTACTACCAGCCTCGCACCGCCATCAAGTTGCAAGTGTTGGCCGACTTCCTCGTCGACTGGGCCGAGACCCAGTACTTACCGCCAGCACCAGACTCTACCCATTGGCGGATGCATTTTGATGGATCAAAGATGCGCACCGATCTGGGAGCCAGCATCGTCCTCACTTCTCCCAAAGGCGACAAGCTCAAATATGTGTTGCAAGTCCATTTTGCCGCCTCCAACAACGTAGCAGAATATGAGGCACTCATACACGGACTCCGGCTTGCCAAGGAACTCGGCATTCGCCGGATCTTGTGCTATGGTGACTCCGACTTGGTGGTCCAGCAGTCATCAGGAGACTGGGACGCCAAGGATGCCAATATGGCAAGCTACCGCTTTCTTGTGCAGCAACTCAGTGGATACTTTGACGGGTGCGAGTTTCTCCACGTGCCAAGAAACGACAATGCAAGCGGATGCTTTGGCACTGATTGGCTCCACCCGACAAGCAATACCAGCCGGCGTCGCCTTATGCCGCCTTCTCAAGCCGTCCGTCAAGCCATCCCCAGAATTAGATTCCATCTTTGTGCCGGCCCCTCCCGAAGCAGTCGGATCCGACTTGAGGACCCCAGAAGCCGGCACGGGGACTTCAGCAGGCGGCCTGGGGACTGTAGCCGTCGCACCTGGCCCGGCAATTCCAGAGCCCGGCCCGGGGACTGCAGTAGTCGGCCCAGGGACTTCTTCAAGACAGCAGGCGGCAGCGAGCTCCAACCCGCTACCTCTTGGCCCAACCACCCTCATACAAGTTGCAGTTGTGGCAGTAGAAGAAATAACAGCACCCTCCTGAGCTCAGCCAATCCTCAGATTTCTAGTGAACAAAGAACTGCCAACTGATGAGATCTCAGCCAGGCAGGTGCAGCGGCGAGCAGCGGCATACACCATAGTCAACAGATAGCTGGTTAGGCGCAGTGTCACTGGTGTGTACCAGCGTTGTGTGGAGCTGGACCAGGGCCAAGCAATCCTGAGGGACATTCACCAGGGTGAATGTGGCCACCACGCAGCCTCAAGAGCCCTTGTTGCCAACGCCTTTCGCCATGGTTTTTTCTGGCCAACTGTTCTTCAGGAGGCCAAAGAGTTGGTTCAGAAATGCCAAGAGTGCCAAAGATTCCGCTCCAAGCCGCATTTGCCAGCTTCTGCACTCAAGACCATTCCGATTTCTTGGCCATTTGCTGTTTGGGGTTTGGATATGGTGGGGCCATTCAAGACAGCCCGTGGCGGCATGACTCATCTGCTTGTCGCTATGGACAAGTTCACCAAGTGGATAGAGGCCAGGCCAATCAAGAAACTGAATGGGCCGACTGTCGTGACCTTCGTCACCGACATCACCACTCGGTATGGCATACCACATAGCATCATCACCGACAATGGCACAAACTTTGCCAAAGGAGCCTTGGATTGTTTCTGCACGACACAGGGCATCCGACTGGACCTAGCGTCCGTTGCCCACCCGCAATCAAACGGCCAGGTGGAGCAAGCAAACGGCCTCATCCTGTCCGGCATCAAGCCCTGACTGGTCAAGCCTCTTGAGCGTTCGGCCGGCTGCTGGCTCGACGAGCTACCGGTCGTCCTCTAGAGCCTGCGCACAACTCCGAACAAGTCGATCGGCTTTACGCCTTTCTTCCTCGTCTACAGTGCTGAAGCCATCATCCCGACGGACATAGAGTTCGAATCCCCGCGAGTCACCATGTACATGGAGGCGGACGCCAAGGAGGCCCGAGAAGACGGTGTCGGCCTGCTGGAAGAGGGCCGGCTGCTAGCACTCAACCGGTCCGCCATCTACCAGCAGAGTCTGTGTCGATACTACAACCGCAAGGTGAAGCCAAGATCCTTCCAAGAGGGAGACCTTGTGCTCCGGCTGATCCAATGAACAGCCGGCCAGCACAAGCTCTCGGCGCCTTGGGAAGGCCCCTTCATCATCAGCAAGGTGCTCGGCAACGACTCCTACCATCTGATCGATGCCCAGAAGCCCAGAGCATGCAAGAGAGATGATTCAGGCAAGGAGACAGAGAGGCCATGGAATGCAAACCTCCTCCGAAGATTTTACAGTTGAAAAGCAGTATGTATCACCCTACCATTTGTATCATGTACAAAGACTTTGGGTCCCCCGAGACGAACTCGGGGACTGCCCTCTTTTATCTATGTGATAAGAATTATGCCATGAGTATGTATAGTTTTTTCCGCCTGGCACCGGGTTCGACCAGTCGGCCCGGAGGCACGCCGCCTTCTGCTATATGCCGCCCCCTGTAGCCGGACAAGTAGTGTGCTGGCGCCAGACACTTCCCTTGCCAGAAGTCGCAGCTCGCAGAGCGACTGTACGGCGGGCAGGGGTCCCAAACCGGCGCCTACACCAAAACAACTAAGGATAATACGCATATAGCGAATGCCAGCATCTCACCTTTTTCGTCCGGCTGCCGAGCAGCCGGCAGGCCGGCTCCTACTTTTGTTGCCAAGACCCCGAACGGCTAAGTACTAGCCCTCCTCCAAATGACTAAGTACTCAACCTAGCCGCAGTCCGAAGAGCGGCTGTTTGGCTGGCAAGAGCATAGGCAACGGAGGGCGGCAAAGGAAAAAACCAAGGAGTAAAAGGCAAGGAAAGATAGAAGTCGGCAAAGCAAAGCATAAAGCTGTGATAGAATATTTACATGGATAAAGGCCTTCTGGCCAGCATTCAAACAAAGTTTTGATATACATCCCGCGGGTGGAATTGTGCAAATTTAACCAAAGTGTTCAGAGTAGCAAGCACAAAACAGATAAAATCCTAAGGAGCAGCAAAAGACTCCGGCTGGGCGGCGGTTGGCACAGCAGAAGGCTTCGGCTGGGCGGTGCCGGATGGCATGGCAGAGGGCTCTGGCTGGATGTTGGGGTCGGCTGCACCGCCTAGCGCGGCAGGTGGCTCCGTCTGAGCAGAAGAATCGCCAGCAGGAGGCGGGGCAGCGGAGGGCTGGAGGACGGAGTCGGTGGCATCTGTCGGAGGAATGCGTGGGTGGTCGATTCCCGCATGGCCGTCTCTAGCAGCAGTCGGCACCTTGGTGCGCGGCTCGTTGCTTGAGGCCCGATCAGGTTGGGGCTGACCGTCCGCCCCGACCTCCGGCAGGTCTCCTCATCCTCCGCCTCCTCCTCCTCTTCCTCCTCCCCATCTTCCCCTTCATCGCTGGAGTTGATGACTTCAGCTGAATCTTCGATGTCCTCTAGGTTCAGCCTGAGCCACTCTTGCAGAGTTTCGCCGCCTTCCTCGACCACCTCCAGAACGAAGATGCTGGTGTCGGTGAAGTCGGCGATCACCGCCGCCTTGTTGACAAACTCGGCTTCCACCGCCGCCAGCTACCCCTGCGCTTCCAGCCGGAATGTGGCCAACTGGGCTAAGTCCAGCCTAGGATACCACGCCTTGGCGAACTCCAAGGCCCGGCGCGCTCCTGCCCGGGCTGCGGAGCCCTTCCATGCTTCCAGGCGGCCGGCCGCCACCTCCAGCTAGTCGGCAGTCCGACTTGGCGTGCACGGAGCCGGCAAGCCTGGCCAGAGGGCGGAGACCGCCTGAGCTCCGATGCACTGGAGGCGGCGCAGCATGCGATGAGCAGGCCGAAGCCGGGCCTGAATGTTGAGGACCTATTCGCCAAGAGTCCGGGGACCATCAGTGGCGATTTGCGCGCCCTCCGCCCTTCGCTCCTCGCGCTGGGCCTCGATCATCTGGATTGCGACTACAGAATGGCCCGAGAAGAAGTTTGTTCGGGCGGAAGAAGAAAAAGACCAAGGCTATAAGCAAGGGATCGGCATGGACAAGGGCCGATAGTTCAAAACAAGAAATCAAGAGAACGAAGCTTACCATCGACCAAGTCTTCGATGCTGCTGAAGCAGGCCATCATCAGGGCCTCCTTCTCGGCCCAGGCAGAATGCTCGATCTCAAACTCGGCGAGGAGGTTGGTCTTCGTCGTCTTCACCTTCAGCTGTGCCGCCCTGAGGGCTTCCGCTTGCTCGGCAAGCTGAGCGACCAGGCGATCCCGCTCCTCCGCCAGCTTGCCACACTCCACCTCCTTGCGGCGCAGAGCAGTGTTGGCCTGGCCCAGCTGCTCCTGCAAGGCGGCGTTGGCCTCTAGAAAAAGGGAAAGAAAAAGAAAAAAAGCATCATTCAAACGGACAAGACAAAGAAAGAAACAACTAAGGAGATTTGGCCCGACTGCTCAGCAGTCGGCCCGAACCTCGGGGACTACAGCCCGCGGGTGCGCCAGCACGCCCCCGCGAAGAAAGGAAGATAGAAACTTACTCTCGCTCTTGGTCAGATGGGCAGTTTGCGTCTCTAGCTCCTGCACCCTGGAGTTGTAGGCAGTCGCGCGGAGATTGTGATAATCATGTGAAGGAACACCAGACGAAGTCAGCAGTCGACAATTGCAGGATAAAGTTCCGGCCCGCCTGCTCAGTAGCCGGCCCGGAACTTGGGGACTACACCCAGTGGGTGCGCTTGCACGCCCCCACGAGAGAAGCAAGAGGATCATCCAAAGAAGAAAGCCAAAGATAACTTACACGGATGGCGGTTCGCGACTCCAAGAAGGCCTCGTTGCAGCTCTTGAGGGCCTCAGCTTCTGCCCGGAGCTTGGCCTGGACGTCATGAGATGCCTGGTTCAGGGTGCCCGTCCCGCCCCCGTGTATCCAACCCACAGGCGCGGCGCGGGTCGCCTCGGTGTTGGGGACCGACGAGCTTGCGGTGCCGACCTCCTGCGACCTTGGTGCTGAGGCCGCCTTCTCAAGGCGGCGGTGCATGGGTGTGCAGACCGAAGGAATCAGGTCCGTCACCATCGTGTTTTCGACCGGTGGCACCGGCGGCGCAGCCGGCTGCTTGTCACGCGGCTCGCTCGCTGGTGGAGGCGGCAGAGGCGGTGGCGGTGGCACGAAGACGTACGGCATAGCCACATCGCCGCCCTCCCGCTCCCGGATCGGGTGATCATCGCCGGCTCCTCCGACCATCGCCACGAATTCAGGCACAGGCGGCACGGTGTTCAGGGGCGCCACGAGCAGCGGCTTTTGGCGGCATACGGCCTCCGCGAGCCGCTCCTTCTCCGCGGCTTGGGCTTCCGCCTGTGCCAACGCTCTCTCAACAGACGCGGCGGACTTGTCCGCCTGCTCCTTGGCCAGGCGGTCGGCCTCTTCCTCGCGCGCCTCCCGTGCGTTCGCTCTGTCGCCTCCCGGAGGTCGGCGGCCGGGTCGATCCGCCGGCCGTTCGAGGAGGTCGCCGCCGACCTGAGGACCGAGGCGGCACTCGACTTGTCGAGGGTTAGCGGGGCCCTGAAATAAGAAGACAAGTCAGAAGGCTCTCACGCCAGACCGACAAGAAGACGGGAAAATAAGGAAAATGTGCTTACGCCGACACCATGACGGGCACCTTCGGCTGCCTCTGATACTTGGCCACCTTGGCCGCGGCTTCTTTCCGCCTGGTCGCCGCGGCCGGGTTCTTGGGCTTCTTCAGGGTGCTGCCAAACAGGACAGTGCCCTGCTTCCGCTTGCGCTTGCTGTCTCGGGCGGGCGGCCCTGAAGAGGGCCCGGCGCCGGTATTGGTGGAGCTCCGGGTGGGGCGCGGTTCAGCATCATCGTCATCATCGTCGAGCCAAGTCCCCACGCCGCCACCTTCCTCGGAACCGCCTGCTCCATCGCCGCCGTCTCCTCTGCTGCCGCCGCCTGTTGCATCGTCTACCAGGGCGGGCGCCCCCAAGTCGGGGTCGTCCAGGTCGCTCACCACCCTATCCGGCTGGAGGTCATCGCCCGGCCCCAGGAGGGCGGCCGTCGCCACGGACATGTAAATCTGCAACCAGGAAGGAGTTGCATCATGACAAGAAACAAGGCTGAAGAAAACAAATCAAAGGACAAGATGAAGAATCTTACGGGAGGCGGTGGGTTGTGGCAGGAGTACGGCCGCTTCCCGTACCGCCACTCTTCCTCCGACACCTTGAGGTCGGAGATCTCATTCACCATCTGTGTAACCTCGGCAGGCGGCATCCCCTTCGTGCACAGCCGGCACGGATCGCAGTGCCCGCCCATCCGGAAGATCGGATGAGGGCGGCTCTGGAGCGGGAGGACCCTGCGCTCGACGAAGGCGATGAGGTTGGAGGCCACGAGCCCCTCCGACTCCTGGAGCACTCGGAGTCGGCCGATGGCGGCCGCCACATCCGCCGACACTGGCTTCGGTTTGTACCCCCAGGTGGGCCAAGTCCCGGTGAGGGGCCGGCCTCGTAGGCCGGCAGGTTGATGAAGTCGGCAGTCGGATCTACGTTCTCAATGTAGAAGTAGGACTGCTGCCACATCTTCACACACTGCGCCAGCTTGATGACGGGGAAGGCGTTCTGCTTCGTCGGTCGGCGTACGGAGACGAAGCCGCCGCACTTGGCCGCCGTCTCCCTGGCGGAGGTGCCGAGCTTCCCATAGAAGAACGCTCCCCACAGCTCGAGTGTGGGGAGGACACCAATGTAGCCCTCGCACGCCGTGACGAAGGCGGAGAGTAGAGTCACAGCGTTGGGCGTAAGGTGGTGAGGCTGAAGATGGTAGAAGTCGAGGAAAGGGCGAAAGAAGCCACTCACCGGAAGGCCGAAGCCGCGGAGGAAGTGCGACCTCCACTAATCCGGAGGCGCCGAACACTCTAACGGAAGCACTGCAACGTGCTTCCATCATGGAGGAGCACCGCACCCTGATGGGTGTGGTGGTGGAGAAGGTTCAGTCTGCCAAGTGTAGAGTGAACGAAGCCTTTACTAGCCTACTGACAAGCTTCAAGGTATGCGACGTAATGCTCTAAACGCTTTTCCATATATAGAGGAATATACCTGTATATAGATAGAAGCCCCTGACGCTCTGTCCGGTGTGAAAAAAAACCAGACAGAGGATCCACATAAAATTTGCGAAAGCTAACATACTTCTATGCTATTGTAACAGGCTTCCGTGTTGGCGGCAACCGCCCAAGCCGCCAAAGTGTCTGAACTCAATCAGAAGCTTCGGGTGGCCGATGAAGAAATTGGCCGCATTAAAAAGCGGTTCGCTGAGACACAAGGTATGCGGATAATGTGTAGACAGCAATTTATTGTTATATCAGAAATGATACACATATGTAGAGGTTAACTCATGATATGCTTTTTGTTTATAATCAATCATAGTTGGTGTAGCCGAGGTCGACACCCTCAAAGGTGCCCTTGCCCAAGCAAAGGAGGCAAAGGCATACAAGGCAGCCGCTGACAAAGCGGCTGCAGAACTGAAGACCGAGTAGGTCGCCCGCTGTCAACACGAAGCTCGGGTGGCCGAAGTCGAGCAGGAGCTGAAAGATGCCATCAGCAAATGCAAGGATTTGGAGGAGAATACTTCGGCCCAATCATCCAAACTTGCCAAAGCCCTACCGGAGGCTAAAGAGGCGCGGGTCGAGTCCCGGAGTGCTCGCGAAGAGATCCGTCAGGCGAAGAAGATAGCGGCTGGTAAGGCCTTTCTTTTGATGAACATTTTTGGAGGTCAAAGATATGCTTTACTCACTTGAGTATGGAGTTCTCTAGACTCGTTTGCGGATCTTCCAAGGAGTGTCGCTGATGCCGCACAGTTCTTCTGAGCCTAGGAGGGGAACTCGACCTAGAAGCTATTGTGGTCGCAATTTCTTGCGCCGGAGCATCTGACACCCCTAAACGATCAGCTGAAGCAGCTGATGGACCTGCATAGGGTGACCGGTTTGTCCATGAAGGATATAATAGTCCATCTTGTTCGGGAATGCGGTAATTTCAAAAAAAATCCTATGATCATGCAAGATCTATCTAGGAGATTCATAGTACGAGAGGGGAGAGCATCTTCATACCCTTGAAGATCGCAAAGCGGAAGCATTTATCAACGCAGTTGATATAGTAGTACACCATCAGGATCCGTCCCAATCAAGTACCGAACATATGGCACATCCGCGTTCAGCACACGTTCAGCTCGATGACGTCCTCGCCTTCTTGATCTAGCAAGACGGGCGAAGTAGTAGATGGCTTCCGGTAGCACGATGGCGTGGTGACGGTGTTGGTGAAGAATAATCTCCGCAGGGCTTCGCCAAGCACAATAGAAACTATGATGGAGGATAAACTAGAGGGACAGGGTTGCCGGCACACGCTTGATGTGTCTTTTGTGCTATCCCTACCCCTCTATTTATTGTTGAGCCCTGGGGTCAAAACTAGGAGCAAAAGCCTCCTCAAAGTCGGTTTTGCCCGAAAGGCAAGAGTCCCACTCGGACTCCAGGACCAAACGTTGCAATCCTTGGCGTCTGGCCCAGATGCCAAGGTCTCCGGCGTTTGGCCCCCTGGCCTCCACAAAACTCCTTTTGCCCGCAAAACTCCTTTTGCACTGACTTATCGCCCCGTGCGCCTGACCCCTTGGCCTAACCATATCATCCAATATATGAATCTTTACCTTCGGACCATTCCGGAGCTCCTCGTCATGTCAGTGAACTCATCCGGGACTCCGAACAACATTAGGTGACCAACATACATAACTCATATAATACTATATCGTCAACAAACGTTAAGCGTGCGGACCCTACGGGTTCAGAACTATGTAGACATGACCGAGACACTTCTCTGGTCAATAACCAATAGCAGAACCTGGATGCCCATATTGGTTCATATATATTCTACAAAGATCTTTATCGGTCAAACCTTATGACAACATATGTTATTCCCTTTGTCATCGATATGTTACTTACCCGAGATTCGATCGTCGGTATCTTCATACCTAGTTCAATCTCGTTACCGGCAAGTCTCTTTACTCATTCCGTATTACATCATCCCGCAACTAACTCATTAGTCACATTGCTTGCAAGGCTTATGATGTGCATTACCGAGAGGGCCAGAGATACATATCTGATACTCGGAGTGACAAATGCTAATCTTGATCTATGCCAACCCAATAAACACCTTCGGAGACACTTGTAGAGCATCTTTATAATCACCCATTTACGTTGTGACGTTTGATAGCACAAAAGGTGTTCCTCCGATATTCAGGAGTTGCATAATCTCATAGTGTAAGAACATGTATAAGTCATGAAGAAAGCAGTAGCAATGAAACTATAACGATCATAATGCTAAGCTAACGGATAGGTCATGTCCATCACATCATTCTCCTAATGATGTGATCCTGTTCATCAAATGACAACTCATGTCCATGGCTAGGAAACTTAACCATCTTTGATCAACGAGTTAGTCTAGTAGAGGCATACTAGGGACACTATGTTTTGTCTATGTATTCACACATGTATCAAGTTTCCGGTTACTACAATTCTAGCAAGAATAATAAAAATTTATCATGATATAAGGAAATATAAAATAACAACTTTATTATTGCCTCTAGGGCATGTTTCCTTCAGTCTCCCACTTGCACTAGAGTCAATAATCTACTTCACATCGCCATGTGGAAAAACTTATCAAGCGTCTTGATCTATCTCTATAGATCTTGATGCCCAATATGTAAGCAGCTTCACCGAGGTCTTTCTTTGAAGTTCTCCTTTCAAACTCTCCTTTATGCTTTACAGAAAAATCTACATTATTTTCGATCAACAATATGGCATTCACATATACTTATCACAAAGTCTGTAGTGCTCCCACTCACTTTCTTGTAAATACAGGCTTCACCACAAGTCTGTATAAAACTATATGCTTTGAACAACTCATCAAAGCGTATATTCCAACTCTGAGATGCTTGCACCTGTCCATAGATGGATCGCTGGAGCTTGCATACCTTGTTAGTATCTTTAGGATCGACAAAACCATATGGTTGCATCATGTACAATTCTTCTTTAAGAAATGTCCATTTAAGGAATGTAGTTTTGACATCCATTTGCCAGATTTCATAAAATATGGCAACTGCTAACATGATTCGGATGGATTTAAGCATCATTACAGTTGAGAAAATCTCGTTGTAGTCAACACCTTGAACTTGTTGAAAACCTTTTGCGACTAGTCGAGCTTTGTAGATAGTAACACTACTATTAATGTTCGTCTTCCTCTTGAAGATCCATTTATTTAATATGGCTTGTCGATCATTGAGCAAGTCCACCAAAGTCCACATTTTGTTCTCATACATGGATCCCATCTCAGGTTTCATGGCCTCAAGCCATTTCAAAGAATCTGGGCTCAGCATCGCTTCCTCATAGTTTGTAGGTTCATCATGGTCTAGTAACATGACTTCCAGAATAGGATTACCATACCACTCTGGTGCGGATCGTACTCTGGAAGACCTAGGAGGTTCGGCAGTAACTTGATCTGAAGTTTCATGATCATCATCATTAGCTTCCTCAATAATTGGTGTAGGATTCACTGGAACTGATTTCTGTGATGAACTACTTTCCAAATCGGGAGAAGGTACAATTACTTTATCAAGTTCTACTTTCCTCCCACTCACTTATTTCGAGTGAAACTCCTTCTCTAGAAAGCATCCATTCTTAGCAACATCTTGCCTTCGGATCTGTGATAGAAGGTGTACCCAACAATTTCCTTTGGGTACCCTATGAAGACGCACTTCTCCGATTTGGGTTTGAGCTTGTCAGGTTGAAGCTTTTTCATATAAGCATCGCAGCCCCAAACTTTAAGAAATGACAACTTTGGTTTCTTGCCAAACCACAGTTCATAAGGCGTCATCTCAACGGATTTTGATGGTGCCCTGTTTAATGTGAATGCAGCTATCTCTAATGCCTAATCCCAAAACGATAGTGGTAAATTGGTAAGAGACATCATATATCGCACCATATCTAATAAAGTATGGTTATGACATTCGGATACACCATTACGTTGTGGTGTTCCAGGTGGCGTGAGCTGTGAAACTATTCCACATTGTTTTAAATGAAGGCCAAAATCTTAACTCAAATATTCACCCCTACGATCAGATCATAGAAACTTTATTTTCTTGTTACGATGATTCTCCACTTCACTCTGAAATTCTTTGAACTTTTCAAATGTTTCAGACTTGTGTTTCATTAAGTAGATATACCCATATCTTCTCAAATCATCTGTGAAGGTCAGAAAATAATGATACCTGCCACGAGCATCAACACTCATTGGACCGCATACATCGGTATGTATTATTTCCAATAAGTTAGTAGCTCGTTCCATTGTTCTGGAGAACGGAGTTTTAGTCATCTTGCCCATGAGGCATGGTTCGCAAGCACCAAGTGATTCATAATCAAGTGAATCCAAAAGCCCACCAGCAGTGAGTTTCTTCATGCGCTTTACACCAATATGACCTAAATGCCAGTGCCACAAGTATGTTGCACTATCATTATCAACTTTGCATCTTTTGGCATCAATATTGTGAATATGTGTATCACTAAGATTGAGATTCAGTAAACCATCAACATTGGGTGTATGACCATAGAAGGTTTTATTCATGTAAATAGAATAACAATTATTCTCTATCTTAAATGAATAACTGTATTGCAATAAACAAGATCTAATCACATTCATGCTTTAATGCAAACACCAAATAACATTTATTTAGGTTCAACTCTAATCCCGAAAGTATAGGGGGTGTGCGATGATGATCATATCAATCTTGGAACCACTTCCAACGTACATCATCACTTTACCCTCAACTAGTCTCTATTTATTCTGCAACTCCTGTTTCGAGTTACTAATCTTAGCAACTGAACAAGTATCAAATACCCAGGGGTTAGCACTAGTAAGGTACACATCAATAACATGTATATCAAATATACCTTTGTTCACTTTAACATCCTTCTTATTCACCAAATATTTGGGGTAATTCCGCTTCCAGACACCATTTCCTTTGCAGTAGAAGCTCTCAGTTTCAGGCTTAGGTCCAGCTTTGGGCTTCTTCACGGGAGTGGCAAGTTGCTTGCCATTCTACTTGAAGTTCCCTTTCTTTTCCTTTGCCCTTTTCTTTAAACTGGTGTTCTTGTCGATCATCAACACTTGATGCTCTTTCTTGATTTCTACCTTCGTTGATTTCAGCATCACGAAGAGTTCGGGAATCGTTTTCGTCATCCCTTGCATACTATAGTTCATCATGAAGTTCCAGTAACTTGGTGATGGTTACTAGAGAACTCTATCAATCACCGTCTTATCTGGAAGATTAACTCCCACTTGATTCAAGCGATTGTAGTACCCAGACATTCTGAGCACATGCTCACTAGTTGAGCAATTCTCCTCCATCTTTTAGGTGAAGTACTTGTCAGAGGTCTCATACCTCTTGACACGGGGATGGGTCTAAAATACCAATTCCAGCTCTTGGAACATCTCATATGCTCCGTGACATTTCAAAACATTTTTGAGGTCCCGGTTCTAAGCCGTAAAGCATGGTGCACTAAACTATCAAGTAGTCATCATATTGAGCTAGCCAAACGTTCATAACGTTTGTATTTGTTCCTGTAATAGGTTTGTCAACCAGTGGTGCATTAAGGACATAATTCTTCTATGCAGCAATGAGGATAAACCTCAGATCACGGACCCAGTCCGCATCATTGCTACTATTAGTTTTCTCTAGGAACATATAAAAAACATAGGGAAGCTACAACGCGAGCTATTGATCTACAACATAATTTGCAGAATACTATCAAGACTAAGTTCATGATAAATTAAACTTCAATTAACCATATTACTTAAGAACTCCCACTTAGATAGACATCCCTCCAGTCATCTAAATGATCACGTGATCCATATCAACTAAACCATGTTCGATCATCACGTGAGATGGAGTAGTTTTCAATGGTGAACATCTCTATGTTGGTCATATCTACTATATGATTCACGCTCGACCTTTCGGTCTCCAGTGTTCCGAGGCCATATCTGCATATCCTAGGCTCAACAAGTTTAACTCGAGTATACTGTGTGTGCAAAACTGGCTTACACCCGTTATATGTGAACACAGAGCTTATGTCGGTGTACTAGAGTAGGGGTACCCTAGTATCCCGAACTCGTGCACGGGCAGTTGCAGCACCCCGCGGCAAGGCTTGCCGGGTGACCGCCAAGACCCTCCATGGTTCCCTTGAAGACCATTCAAGAACAAAGTACACAAACCAAGACCCCGGCAAGAGGAGCTTGCCGGGAAGGCCAACCAAGGCCCTGGCAAGACGATCTTGACGAGAAGAGACAAGACCCCGGCAAGAGGAGCTTGCCGGGAAGGCCACTCAAGGCATACCAAGAAAGCTTGCCGCGACGCGCCCTGCGTCCCGGCAAGATCCGGCGAGCGACAAGCTTCCGGACGCGACAAGACGACGGCCGCGGAAAGGAGCTTGCCGCGGGAAACCCCCACTTCGTGCCCGCGCTCCAGCACACCTGCTAACGTGTCGCTCTAGGACTCTCCCAAGCACACGTGGCAGGAGGCCGTGCAGCTAGGGGTACGTGGTGGCAAGCGGAGATGAAGAGAAGCCCATCGTGGCAAACGGTGGCGCTCCTAATGGTCACCTTTTGCACTGTTTAGGAGACTCAGACAGGCATTTAATGCCCTTGTCCCCTGCCGTCAGAGTTAGGTAGGGTGCACTGTATCCACAGTAGCGGTAGCTGCACCTACCGCATCCTTTTCCATTTTTACCCTTCTAGTCTACGTTGCCACCTGTGGGTGACCCCTTGAGAGTATAAAAGGAGGCCCAAGCGCAACGTAGAAGGGGTTCGGCCGGTTCGGCTCATTCGAAACACCAGAAACACTCCCACGCTCAGTCTGATAGCGTCAATCGCTCCTGAGCAAAGATACAATACACACAAACAAGCAGCAGTAGGGTTTTACGCATCCGTGCGGCCCGAAGCTGGGTAAAACTGCCCGCATGTACTGCCTCGATCTGCTCTTTGTTCAACCTCCGCCCTCACCGAACCGAAAGGGGTTCGGTCCGCCGATCCCCATAGGTGTTCGTGGATCAGTTTCCCCGACATCTTTGGCGCGCCAGGTAGGGGCATGCTTCGGCGGCAGCTGTTTCGTCCACGTCAAGGTTCAGCTGTTCTTCATCGTCATGGCTCCTAAGAAGCGGGCAAGCAAAAGAACGGCGCCAGTGCGGCAACAGAAAAGCAAAGTCGTGCGAAACTTTAGATATTTCCTTTCTATATAAAGTTATCCGCCTCGGAGATCTTGTTCTTTGTACGGAAAACCTGTGCGCGGAGGAACCAACTCGTAGCTAGTTGCGCCCTTACTTTGTTTCGAGTCCGCTCAACAACTTAAGTGAGCTGCTAGCGCCCTTACTTTGCTTCGAGTCCGCTCAGCAACTTAAGTGAGCCGCTAGCGCCCTTACTTTGTTTCGAGCCCGCTCAACAACTTAAGTGAGCTGCAACTAGTTGCGACAAGGTTGCTTGTCGGTAGCGACCCCGCCAGCAGGCTGCTGAAGTTCCGCACTCGGCGCTCGCGGCAAGGGTGCCTGCACCGGCAAGTTTCCCTAGAAAGCGTAGGGTGGACGTACAAAGAGAGGTTGAACAGGAAGATAGCATGCACTATTTATTTGAGATTTCTGCATAGACCTGTATGCCAAGGAGCCTTCTCGGGGCTAGTTGCGCTCCATGTTGCCTCGAGTCCGCTCGGCAACTCGTGCGGTTGCGCTAGAACCAAGAAGGTAAACCTTTCCGGGAGGCGATGTTCCCGAATAGCCGCTAAGGGCCCGTTCCCTCAAGCGCTGCTGGCTGGATCGAACGCACCGGAAAGCATTCCAGCAGGCATAGGGAATATGTAGCAGAAGTCTAAATTCGCAAGCGAGTTAAGTGCACTTCAGATGCTAATCACTTGTCATGTTTGAACGCAGTTATGGCCCGGGGGCTGGAAACGCCCTTAGGACCAATCTTTTTGGTGTCAAGAACGACGAAGTTCTTCGCCATAAGCCTTTCCGGCAACGATCTTGCCGGGAGCCGGTGTCAAGAACGACGAAGTTCTTCGCCATAAGCCTTTCCGGCAACGATCTTGCCGGGAGCCAGTGTCAAGAACGACGAAGTTCTTCGCCATAAGCCTTTCCGGCAACGATCTTGCCGGGAGCCGGTGTCAAGAACGACGAAGTTCTTCGCCATAAGCCTTTCCGGCAACGATCTTGCCGGGAGCCGGCGTCAAGAACGACGACGTTCTTCGCCATAAGCCTTCTTGGCAACAAGCTTGCCGGAAGCCGGCATCGAGAACGTCAAAGTTCTTTGCCGAAGATAAAAGCCTTCCTGGCAACAAGCTTGCCGGAAGCTGGCATCGAGAACATCAAAGTTCTCTGCCGAAGATAAAAGCCTTCCTGGCAACAAGCTTGCCGGAATCAGGCATCGAGAACGTCAAAGTTCTCTGCCGAAGATAAAAGCCTTCCTGGCAACAAGCTTGCCGGAAGCCGGCATCGAGAACGTCAAAGTTCTCTGCTGAAGATAAAAGCCTTCCTGGCAACAAGCTTGCCGGAAGCCGGCATCGAGAACGTCAAAGTTCTCTGCCAAAGATAAAAGCCTTCCTCGCAACAAGCTTACCGGAAGCCGGCATCGAGAACGTCAAAGTCCTCTGCCGAAGATAAAAGCCTTCCTGGCAACAAGCTTGCCGGAAGCCGGCATCGAGAACGTCAAAGTTCTCTGCCGAAGATAAAAGCCTTCCTGGCAACAAGCTTACCGGAAGCCGGCATCGAGAACGTTAAAGTTCTCTGCTGGAAGATAAAAGCCTTCCCGGCAAGCCAGTATCGCTGGGGGCTGCGAGTGCCAAGAATCGTCCATGGCAAACCAGAGTTGCCGGGGGCTGCAATATCAGATAAGTCTTTTATCCCTCATCATGCATCCTCTTATGGACTGGGGAATGCGAAACCACGTTTCTTCCCAAAAATTGCCGTGCTCCCTCAACTCTAGGCCCTGGGGCTCGTTCTCGGGGCCAAGTTTGGTCGTAGTCGCGGCAGCAAAGGGATGAAACGAGGAGACCGCACCCACCTCGTTCCTACCTCCGTCAAAAGCGTGAGAAAGGTCGAGCGACGTGGGAAGGCGGCAGGGCCTGTTGCCGGGAGATGAAATGTCTGTCCGAGGGATACCAAGGTGTAACGCCCCAGATGTAACTTTCCCCATTTGTACTCCAACTCTTGCCGTTTCCGGTGTCAAGTTATATTTATTTCTCGGGTTCGGGTCCTTGTCTCCGTGTGTTGTTTTCGTTTTCATGCATCTCATACCATGTCATCACGGGCATTGCATTTGCATACATGTTCATCTCATGCATTCGATCTTTTTCCCCGTTGTCCGTTTTGCATTCCGGCGCTTCGTTCTCCTCCGGTGGTCATTTCTACCTTTCTTTCTTGTGTGGGGTTTAAACATTTCCGGATTGGACCGAGTCTTGCCAAGCGGCCTTGGTTTACTACCTGTAGACCGCCTGTCAAGTTTCGGGTCATTTGGACTTCGTTTGATACTCCAACGGTTAACCGAGGGACCGAAAAGGCCTCGTTTGTGTTGCAGCCCAACACCCCCCAAATTTGGCCCAAAACCCACCAAACTCTGCTCCATGTCCTAGAGCGTTCGATCATGATCGTGTGGGCGAAAACTGCACCTCATTTGGACTCTCCTAGCTCCCTCTATGCCTATATATACACCCCTCCGTTTTCGGATCTCTCCCTCTCCCCGAAACCCTAAAAAAATAACATCCCCGCCAGATCCGCGCCGACGGACGTGTCCGCCCCCGGCCGGACAACGTCCGCCGCCGCCCGCCTCAGCCAGCCGGGTCGCGCCACATGGCCGGACCACTTCGCCGCGCCGCCGAAGCCCGCGGGCCCACGCGGGGCCCTC
>NC_041381.1:160894905-160904175 GCF_002162155.2 Triticum dicoccoides
CCAGAAACCCTAGTTTTTTATGCGATGTTTGACTGCTCGTATCTCCGCAACCGTAGATCCGTTTTAGGCGTATGATATATCAAAATCTTCGCCTCGACATGTACATCATTTCATTCCATTGCATCATTTGCATTTGAGGTCATCTTGATACCCAAAATGCTGTTTGAAGGAGGCTTCGTGAGTTAAATTGCAGATCCGTTAGTTCATCATGCACTTTTGTCATTTTTGTCATGTTTAATTCGTGCATGATATGCCTGTGCCCCTTTGGGATGAATTGTGAAGCATTTTGTCTTATTTCCAGAGGTGCCACCCATGCATTTTTAGGATGTGTGTGTTGTCTTGTGCAAGCTTGCGAAGAGAGGTACCTGAGATTGCAGATTTCAGGGACTTAGTGATTTTCACTAAGTCTGGGATATTTTAGTTCATGATGCTACATGTCCAGCTTGTTTCCTAATGATTCGAGCCTCTTTTGAGGATGATCAGTAAGGGAGTTTTGATATTTATATCATGCTCTTTCCATCCATGTCTTTGTTGGCATTTGCGGAGTGCTCTAGGTTGACTCAATCGAGCTCAACTTTTGCTTCGTTGTTAATCTGGGCAGATCGTCAACTTGTTTGCGATTTCGCCGATGCTACCGTTAGTGTTCCTTGCATGCTATGCCTTCGTTCTTGCCATGTGTAGCTAGCACTTTGTGCCTTCTTGCTGGTTATATGATTTCCTTGCCATGACTTGCACCGTAGTGAGTGCATCGAGCTCGTTTACATGCCTTCGTGAGTTAAATTTCAGCATGTCTCAGTTTTCACTAAGTCTGAAAACTGATTGTGTTCGAGCGATGTTCGTGAGCTCGGTAGGGTATTTTGTAAACCCTTTTGGCCCCAGGTCACTTTGGGTGTTTTATTAAGCTTGTTGAATAGCTCCATGACATGTTCTTACTTGTCATGTTCAGGTTTTCTATCATGTTGTTTTGCTGCTCCGAAGAGAGCATCGTGATCTGAAATTTCAGACTAGTGTTAATTTCACTAAGTCTGAAATCTGTTTTGCATTTGCGTTTTAGCCATGCTTGTTTGAACCTCTTAATGGATGAATTTGCCTATGGCTCAGTGCTAGTGTTTTGTCAACCATCTTGTGTACATCACTGCCATGTATTTTGTTTTCATGTTTGGTGGCTGTAGCATGTTCATTTCGTTGCATTTAGATGCCTACTTGCTGCAAATCGCAGACCGGTGTCATATCTTAAAACGCTTGCCATTTCTAAACCGTAGCTCCGATTCCTTTGATCTTTATATCGTTTTCAAGCGATTTCATCCCCTCTATCCAGTGGCACACTTGGTTTTCCAAGTTGATGCCAGGTTCATGCATTTCCTGTCATATCTTGCATTTTGCATCCCGCATCGCATCCCGCATAGCATATCGTCATTTCATCATATTGCTTGGTCTTGCCCGTGATTGATTGGGTACTTGTTGCTTGTTTGTCATGTTGGGTAGAGCCGGGAGACGAGTTCGCTACCGAGGAGCCCGTTGAGTTTGCTTGTGAGGATCCAGTCAACTCGGACAACTGTGCAGGCAAGATGATCATACCCTCGAAATCACTACTATCTTTGCTATGCTAGTTTGCTCGCTCTTTTGCTTTGCCACTGCTACGATGCCTACCTTTTTGCTTGTCAGCCTCCCAATTGCCATGTTGATCCCCTAACCCACCATTGTCCTAGCAAACCGTTGATTGGCTATGTTACCGCTTTGCTCAGCCCTTCTTATAGCGTTGTTAGTTGCAGGTTAAGATTGGAGCTGTTCCTTGTTGGAACTTTTATTTACTCGTTGGGATATCACAATATATCTTACTTAATTAACGCATCTATATACTTGGTGAAGGGTGGAAGGCTCGGCCTTATGCCTGGTGTTTTGTTCCACTCTTGCGCCCTAGTTTCCGTCATATCGGTGTTATGTTCCCGGATTTTGCGTTCCTTACACGGTTGGGCTATTATGGGAACCCCTTGACAGTTCGTCTTAAGTAAAGCTCTTCCAGCAATGCCCAACATTGGTTTTACCATTTGCCACCTAGCCTTTTCTTTCCCTTGGGTTCTGCAGACTCAAGGGTCATCATTATTTTACCCCCCCCCCCCGGGCTAGTGCTCCTCTGAGTGTTGGTCCACCTGTCAGCTACCGGTGGCTACCAGGGGCAACTCTGGGCTGGCCTACCCGTACCTAGGACAATCTGAGTGTGCCCTGAGAAAGAGATATGTGCAGCTCCTATCGGGATTTGTCGGCACATTCGGGCGGTGTTGCTGGTTTAGTTTTACCCTATCGAAATGTCTTGTTGTACCGGGATACCGAGTCTGATCGGAATGTCTCGGGTGGAGGTCTATTCCTTCGTTGACCGTGAGAGCTTGTCATGGGCTAAGTTGGGACTCCCCTGCAGGGATTGAACTTTCGAAAGCCGTGCCCGCGGTTATGGGCAGATGGGAATTTGTTAACGTCCGGTTGTAGAAAACCCGAAGTTGACCTTGTTTAAAATACGTCAACCGCGTGTGTAACCGTGATGGTCTCTTTCCGGCGGGGCCCGGGAAGTGAACACGGTTGTTGGAGTTATGCTTGACGTAGGTAGTCCAGGATCACTTCTTGATCATACTTTTATCGATCGTGCTACGCCTTCTCTTCTCGCTCTCTTTTGCGTATAAGTTAGCCACCATATATGCTAGTCGCCTGCTGCAGCTCCACCTATATTCGCCTTATCCATTCCCATGAGCTTAAATAGTTTTGATCGTGTGGGTGTGAGATTGCTGAGTCCCTGTGGCTCACAGATATTACAACTCCAGATGCAGGTCCAGGTGTTTCTGCTCCAGTTGACGATTACGAGCTCAAGTGGGAGTTCGATGAGGACTCTCAGCGTTACTATGTGTCTTTTCCGGATGATCAGTAGTGGTGCCTAGTTGGGGTTGTCGATTCAGGACCTTGTCGCATGTTGGGTTCTTTTCTATTTTGGCGCCGTAGTCGGGCCATGAGTGCTTGTTTGATGGATGTTATTTATGTACTCTGATGTGACGTGGCGAGTGTAAGCCAACTATGTTATCTCCCCTTTTTATTATATATTACATGGGATGTTGTAATGACTGCCTGACTTGCGACATTGCTTTCAATGCGGTTATGCCTCTAAGTCGTGCCTCGACACGTGGGAGCTATAGCCGCATCGAGGGCGTTACAAGTTGGTAATCAGAGCCATCCCCGACCTTAGGAGCCCCATTGCTTGATCGTTTTTAGCAGCCGAGTTGTGTCTAGAAAAATGTTTTGAGTCCTTAGGAATTATATATCGGAGAGCTTAGGAATTCTTTTTACTTCCCAGTCTCCTCATCGCTCTGGTAAGGCATCCTGGCGTAGAGTTTTGACTCTTCTCTTCTAAAATTTCACTAAAAATTTTTTTTAGGTTCACGCGAGTATCTTGGTTTTGTTCCGATGGTTTTGTGACGAGAACATTGTTCTTGGTGCCTCCTGTCTTTAGGGGTTGTGGCAGTGTCCCGGGGAGTTGAGCTCCGAGGTGTTGTCGTCACAATTTTATCGTTGCAATTCTGGTATACTTGAGATATGTTCGCCGACATCGAAAATCTCTTTTATGCAGTTCGTTGGTGAGATAACCTCGACGCCACCCAGTACTGGGGCGGGAGTTCGGGAGTATCGCCATAACTTGTATAACGGATGCTTTTCGAAGGTTGAGGTAGATGGTTTCCGAAGTTTTCCTGGTTATGTGTTGAAGGATGGATACAGCTGGATGTAGGATTTGCTAGTTTGGGTGAGATATTGTGCTTCCCCTGTATCCCCAACACCTGATTGCATAACCGGAAAGGTTCGGGAATTTCATAGGTGGGAATTCTAGTAGCTCTAGTTCTTCTTCCACGGATATTGGTTTGAGATTGGGATTTCTTACCGATTATTCGTTCTTGATCGTACCTTGTTGTATTATTTCTCTACCTTAAATTCTTCGTGGCTTCTCAATTTATGGATATGTGACCATTTCAAGAGAAATTCATTCGTTCATTCTGTTCGGATGTGAAGACTATATGTTGCAATTTTTCATTCCGTTGGATTCAGCTTCTATATTGTTGTCTATCAATGTGCTAATGGTGGTCAACCTCTTCAGGATGGCTCCTCCAACGCGCACGACTCCGAATCCTAATCCGCCTCCACCTCCGCCTCCTCCGGAAGCATGGCAAGCTGTGATGGCCGCTACTAATGCAAACACACAGTTGATCATGCAAATCCTTCAAGAGCGCAATCAAGGCAGTCAAGGGAATCAAGGCCATAATCAGCACCACTTTGCTACTCTGAACCAGTTCCTTGCTAATGGCCCAAAGACGTTCAGCGGTTCTGTTGAGGCTACAGATGCTGACGATTGGCTAGTGGATCTGGGCAAGCATTTTGAATGCAGCAACGTCAGGCCTGAAGATTTTGTCAAGTTCGCTTCTTTCCAGCTCAAAGATCAGGCTGCAGAGTGGTTCCAGCAGTACAAGGATTCCAGAGGTGGACGTGTTATCACTTGGAACGATTTCCGTCAAGATTTCCGCGCTCATCACATCCCTCAAAGTGTGGTTGAGAGTAAGCGTCAGGAATTCCGCAATCTGAAGCAAGGCTCTTTGTCTGTCTATGACTACAATAAGTTGTTCCAGAAGCTCGCCCGTTTTGCCAAGCAGGATGTTCCTGATGAGAAGAGCATGATCTATCAGTTCAGGGGTGGTCTTCGTGAGGAAATTCAGCTCGCTCTTGTCCTCTTTGAGCCGTTGAGATACGATGAGTTCTACAACATGGCACTGAAGCAAGAGGCTGCTCAGATGAGGTGTGATGCTTCGAGGAAGCGTGCCAGAGATGTTACTCCGTCTTCCTCTACTCAAGTGGTCAAGCAGCAGAAGTATTGGCTTCCTCCTCCTCCGTTCCGTCAGCCGTATCAGCAGTGGTTTCTCCCACCCACCCAACCCAGGCTTTCAGAACAAATCTTCGTCTCAAGCGCCAAGATCGAGTGCTCCGTATCACCGTCCGCTTTCAGAGGTCACGTGCAACAAGTGCCAACAGAAGGGTCACTATGCCAACAAGTGTACCAACCAGAGGCGTCTTCCTCCTCCTCCTCCTGTCAGATCGGCAAGTACAGCTGTGGTCAAGCATAACCCCAAGTCCGCCAAGGTCAACTTGATGAATGCAGCTCAGGCAGAGGACTCGTCAGATGTGATCATGGGTAACCTTCCTGTTAATGATATTCCTGCAAAAGTTCTTTTTGACACTGGTGCATCGCATTGCTTCATCTCGAGACCGTTTACAAATAGGCATGAATTGGTCTCACAAGTTTTACCTAGTCCTTTAGAAGTTGTCTCTCCCGGTAAGCGCATGCAGGCTAACTCCATCGTTCCGGATGTTTCTATCACTCTGGGTGACTACAAGTTCTTGGCTTCTCCTACGGTTCTTGGCAACTCGGATATCGATCTTATTCTCGGGATGGACTGGCTCTCTAAGCATAGAGCTCAGCTTGATTGTGCAGCCAGGTAGATTCAACTGACTCATTCGTCTGAGGATGTCATTGTCTTTGCCGCTCGGGATAATACCATCCGGTTGTTTTCTCTCAATGAGAAGGGTGAATTGGATGCTATTTCGCAGATTCCGGTTGTTTGTGAGTATCAAGATGTCTTTCCAGAAGAGCTCCCAGGAATGCCTCCGCACCGGCCAGTTGAATTCGTTATTGAACTTGAGCCTGGCACGGAACCTGTGTGCAAACGTCCTTACAAGCTCGGACCTGAAGAGTTGAAGGAGCTGAAGAAACAACTCGATGAGCAAGAAAGATTGGGTCTCATTCGGCCTAGTACTTCTCCGTGGGGTTGTGGTGTTCTTTTTGTGAAGAAGAAGGATGGATCGAGTCGACTTTGTGTTGATTACCGTCCAGTAAACAAGAAGACCATAAAGAACAAATACCCACTTCCCAACATCAATGAGCTGTTCGAACAACTCAAGGGTGCTCAAGTATTCTCCAAGCTTGATCTCCGTATGGGTTATCATCAGATTCGTATTCGTGAGCAAGATATTCCCAAGACGGCGTTCAGAACAAGCTTTGGTTCATATGAATACACCGTCATGTCTTTTGGCCTCGCCAACGCTCCTCCGACATTCTCTCGCATGATGAACTTCATCTTCAACCCCTACACCAATGAATTCGTTTTGGTCTATCTCGACGACATTCTGGTTTTCTCGAAGAACAAGGAAGATCATGCCAAGCACTTGCGTTTGGTTCTTGACAAGCTCAGAGAACATCAGTTCTACGCCAAGTTCTCCAAGTGTGAATTTTGGCTCGATGAGGTTCTTTATCTTGGTCATATCATCTCTGCCAAGGGTATTTCCGTGAATCCTGAGAAGGTGTCTGCAATTGTGAATTGGGAACCTCCTCAGAACGTGAAGCAACTCCGCAGTTTCCTCGGTCTCGCAAGCTATTGCAGAAGATTCGTTGAAAACTTTTCTAAGATCGCCAAGCCTCTCTCAAATCTTCTTCAGAAGCACGTCAAGTACGTTTGGTCTCCGGAGTGTGATATGGCTTTCAACACTTTGAAAGAGAAATTGATCACTGCTCCAGTTTTGACTCCGCCTGATGAAACCAAACCGTACGAGGTCTTTTGTGATGCCTCTCTCCAAGGTCTCGGTGCTGTACTGATGCAAGAGAAGAAAGTTGTTGCTTATACCTCTCGCCAGTTGAAACCTAATGAGAAGAACTACCCCACTCATGATCTCGAGTTGGCGGCAGTTGTGCATGCTTTGTTGACTTGGAGACATCTTCTATTGGGAAGGAAAGTGGATATTTTCACTGATCACAAGAGTCTCAAGTACATCTTCACTCAGCCTAATCTCAACCTCAGGCAGACTCGATGGGTCGAAATGATTCAAGAGTACAATCCGAGTATCGAGTATACTCCAGGCAAGGCTAATGTGATTGCTGACGCTTTGAGCAGAAAAGCATATTGCAACAGTCTGATTCTCAAGCCTTATCAACCCGAGCTTTGTGAAGCTTTCCGCAAACTTAATCTGCAAGTTGTTCCTCAAGGTTTCCTCGCCAACCTTCAAGTCTCTCCTACCTTAGAAGACCAGATTCGCCAAGCCCAACTTCTTGATGCTATGGTGAAAAAGGTGAAGTTTGGTATTGCAAAGAGTCAGTCCAAGTACAAGTGCTACCGACTTGATGACAAGGACACTCTCTTCTTCGAGGATCGAATTGTTGTGCCCAAAGGTGAACTTCGTAAGGTGATCATGAACGAGGCTCACAACTCTCTCCTCTCCATCCACCCTGGTAGTACGAAGATGTATCAGGACCTCAAGCAAACTTATTGGTGGACTCGAATGAAGCGCGAGATCGCTCAATTCGTGAACGAGTGTGATGTCTGCAGAAGAGTGAAGGCAGAACACCAAAGGCCAGCAGGTCTCCTCCAACCTCTTGCCATTCCAGAATGGAAGTTTGACCACATTGAAATGGACTTCGTGACTGGGTTTCCAAAGTCCAAGCGTGGCAATGATGCTATATTTGTTGTCGTCGACAAGCTCACCAAAGTGGCTCACTTTCTGCCTATCAAAGAGTCGATCACTGCAGCTCAATTGGCGGAACTCTATACCTCTCGCATTGTCTCTCTGCACGGTATTCCTCAAGTGATATCTTCAGACCGTGGCAGCATCTTTACCTCCAAGTTTTGGGATTCTTTTCAGAAGGCCATGGGCACCAACATCCGCTTCAGCACAGCGTTCCATCCTCAAACGAGCGGTCAAGTCGAGCGTGTCAATCAGATTCTTGAAGACATGCTCAGGGCTTGTGTGATTTCTTTCGGCATGAAGTGGGAAGATTGTCTTCCTTATGCTGAATTCTCTTACAACAACAGCTTTCAAGCAAGTTCGGGCAAGGCCCCTTTTGAAATTCTATATGGCAGGAAGTGTCGTACCCCTCTCAACTGGTCTGAAACCGGTGAACGTCAGCTGCTGGGTAATGACTTAATCACAGAAGCAGAAGAAATGTGCAAAGTCATTCGTGATAACCTCAAAGCAGCTCAATCCCGCCAGAAGTGCTACTATGATAGTAAGCACCGTGATCTGGTTTTCGAGATCGGAGATCATGTTTACCTCCGCGTCTCTCCCATGAAAGGTACTCGTCGCTTCGGTATCAAAGGGAAGCTTGCCCCTAGATACGTGGGACCTTTCAAGATTGTCAGCAAGAGAGGCGACCTCGCCAATCAACTCGAGCTTCCTTCAAACTTTGCAAATGTTCATGATGTGTTCCATGTCTCTCAGCTTCGAAAGTGCTTCAAGACTCCTGACCGCACCGTCAACTTCGAGGACATTGAGCTCCAAGAAGATCTCTCTTATCGTGAGCACCCAGTTGCTATTCTTGAAGAGACTGAACGCAAGACTCGCAACAAGTCAATCAAATTCCTCAAAGTTAAGTGGTCTCACCATTCCGATCGTGAAGCCACCTGGGAACGCGAGGATCACCTCCGTTCTGAGTACCCGGAGTTCTTTCAGTCCTAGATCTCGGGACGAGATCTTTTTGTAGTGGTGGAGTGTTGTAACGCCCCAGATGTAACTCTCCCCATTTGTACTCCAACTCTTGCCGTTTCCGGTGTCAAGTTATATTTATTTCTCGGGTTCGGGTCCTTGTCTCCGTGTGTTGTTTTCGTTTTCATGCATCTCATACCATGTCATCACGGGCATTGCATTTGCATACATGTTCATCTCATGCATTCGATCTTTTTCCCCGTTGTCCGTTTTGCATTCCGGCGCTTCGTTCTCCTCCGGTGGTCATTTCTACCTTTCTTTCTTGTGTGGGGTTTAAACATTTCCGGATTGGACCGAGTCTTGCCAAGCAGCCTTGGTTTACTACCGGTAGACCGCCTGTCAAGTTTCGGGTCATTTGGACTTCGTTTGATACTCCAACGGTTAATCGAGGGACCGAAAAGGCCTCGTTTGTGTTGCAGCCCAACACCCCCCAAATTTGGCCCAAAACCCACCAAACTCTGCTCCATGTCCTAGAGCGTTCGATCATGATCGTGTGGGCGAAAACCGCACCTCATTTGGACTCTCCTAGCTCCCTCTATGCCTATATATACACCCCTCCGTTTTCGGATCTCTCCCTCTCCCCGAAACCCTAAAAAAATAACATCCCCGCCAGATCCGCGCCGACGGACGTGTCCGCCCCCGGCCGGACAACGTCCGCCGCCGCCCGCCTCAGCCAGCCGGGTCGCGCCACGTGGCCGGACCACTTCGCCGCGCCGC
>NC_041381.1:160905149-160928916 GCF_002162155.2 Triticum dicoccoides
TTTGTCCAGAAACCCTAGTTTTTTATGCGATGTTTGACTGCTCGTATCTCCGCAACCGTAGATCTGTTTTAGGCGTATGATATATCAAAATCTTCGTCTCGACATGTACATCATTTCATTCCATTGCATCATTTGCATTTGAGGTCATCTTGATACCCAAAATGCTGTTAGAAGGAGGCTTCGTGAGTTAAATTGCAGATCCGTTAGTTCATCATGCACTTTTGTCATTTTTGTCATGTTTAATTCGTGCATGATATGCCTGTGTCCCTTTGGGATGAATTGTGAAGCATTTTGTCTTATTTCCAGAGGTGCCACCCATGCATTTTTAGGATGTGTGTGTTGTCTTGTGCAAGCTTGCGAAGAGAGGTACCTGAGATTGCAGATTTCAGGGACTTAGTGATTTTCACTGTCTGGGATATTTTAGTTCATGATGCTACATGTCCAGCTTGTTTCCTAATGATCCGAGCCTCTTTTGAGGATAATCAGTAAGGGAGTTTTGATATTTATGTCATGGTCTTTCCATCCATGTCTTTGTTGGCATTTGTGGAGTGCTCTAGGTTGACTCAATCGAGCTCAACTTTTGCTTCGTTGTTAATCTGGGCAGATCGTCAACTTGTTTGCGATTTCGCCGATGCTACCGTTAGTGTTCCTTGCATGCTATGCCTTCGTTCTTGCCATGTGTAGCTAGCACTTTGTGCCTTCTTGCTGGTTATATGATTTCCTTGCCATGACTTGCACCGTAGTGAGTGCATCGAGCTCGTTTACATGCCTTCGTGAGTTAAATTTCAGCATGTCTCAGTTTTCACTAAGTCTGAAAACTGATTGTGTTCGAGCGATGTTCGTGAGCTCGGTAGGGTATTTTGTGAACCCTTTTGGCCCCAGGTCACTTTGGGTGTTTTATTAAGCTTGTTGAATAGCTCCATGACATGTTCTTACTTGTCATGTTCAGGTTTTCTATCATGTTGTTTTGCTGCTCCGAAGAGAGCATCGTGATCTGAAATTTCAGACTAGTGTTAATTTCACTAAGTCTGAAATCTGTTTTGCATTTGCGTTTTAGCCATGCTTGTTTGAACCTCTTAATGGATGAATTTGCCTATGGCTCAGTGCTAGTGTTTTGTCAACCATCTTGTGTACATCACTGCCATGTATTTTGTTTTCATGTTTGGTGGCTGTAGCATGTTCATTTCGTTGCATTTAGATGCCTACTTGCTGCAAATCGCAGACCGGTGTCATATCTTAAAACGCTTGCCATTTCTAAACCGTAGCTCCGATTCCTTTGATCTTTATATCGTTTTCAAGCGATTTCATCCCCTCTATCCAGTGGCACACTTGGTTTTCCAAGTTTATGCCAGGTTCATGCATTTCCTGTCATATCTTGCATTTTGCATCCCGCATCGCATCCCGCATAGCATATCGTCATTTCATCATATTGCTTGGTCTTGCCCGTGATTGATTGGGTACTTGTTGCTTGTTTGTCATGTTGGGTAGAGCCGGGAGACGAGTTCGCTACCGAGGAGCCCGTTGAGTTTGCTTGTGAGGATCCAGTCAACTCGGACAACTGTGCAGGCAAGATGATCATACCCTCGAAATCACTACTATCTTTGCTATGCTAGTTTGCTCGCTCTTTTGCTTTGCCACTGCTACGATGCCTACCTTTTTGCTTGTCAGCCTCCCAATTGCCATGTTGATCCTCTAACCCACCATTGTCCTAGCAAACCGTTGATTGGCTATGTTACCGCTTTGCTCAGCCCTTCTTATAGCGTTGTTAGTTGCAGGTTAAGATTGGAGCCGTTCCTTGTTGGAACTTTTATTTACTCGTTGGGATATCACAATATATCTTACTTAATTAACGCATCTATATACTTGGTGAAGGGTGGAAGGCTCGGCCTTATGCCTGGTGTTTTGTTCCACTCTTGCCGCCCTAGTTTCCGTCATATCGGTGTTATGTTCCCGGATTTTGCGTTCCTTACACGGTTGGGCTATTATGGGAACCCCTTGACAGTTCGTCTTAAGTAAAGCTCTTCCAGCAATGCCCAACATTGGTTTTACCATTTGCCACCTAGCCTTTTCTTTCCCTTGGGTTCTGCAGACTCAAGGGTCATCATTATTTTACCCCCCCCCCGGGCCAGTGCTCCTCTGAGTGTTGGTCCACCTGTCAGCTACCGGTGGCTACCAGGGGCAACTCTGGGCTGGCCTACCCGTACCTAAGACAATCTGAGTGTGCCCTGAGAAAGAGATATGTGCAGCTCCTATCGGGATTTGTCGGCACATTCGGGCGGTGTTGCTGGTTTAGTTTTACCCTGTCGAAATGTCTTGTTGTACCGGGATACCGAGTCTGATCGGAATGTCTCGGGTGGAGGTCTATTCCTTCGTTGACCGTGAGAGCTTGTCATGGGCTAAGTTGGGACTCCCCTGCAGGGATTGAACTTTCGAAAGCCGTGCCCGCGGTTATGGGCAGATGGGAATTTGTTAACGTCCGGTTGTAGAAAACCCGAAGTTGACCTTGTTTAAAATACGTCAACCGCGTGTGTAACCGTGATGGTCTCTTTCCGGCGGGGCCCGGGAAGTGAACACGGTTGTTGGAGTTATGCTTGACGTAGGTAGTCCAGGATCACTTCTTGATCATACTTTTATCGATCGTGCTACGCCTTCTCTTCTCGCTCTCTTTTGCGTATAAGTTAGCCACCATATATGCTAGTCGCCTGCTGCAGCTCCACCTATATTCGCCTTATCCATTCCCATGAGCTTAAATAGTTTTGATCGCATGGGTGTGAGATTGCTGAGTCCCTGTGGCTCACAGATATTACAACTCCAGATGCAGGTCCAGGTGTTTCTGCTCCAGTTGACGATTACGAGCTCAAGTGGGAGTTCGATGAGGACTCTCAGCGTTACTATGTGTCTTTTCCGGATGATCAGTAGTGGTGCCTAGTTGGGGTTGTCGATTCAGGACCTTGTCGCATGTTGGGTTCTTTTCTATTTTGGCACCGTAGTCGGGCCATGAGTGCTTGTTTGATGGATGTTATTTATGTACTCTGATGTGACGTGGCGAGTGTAAGCCAACTATGTTATCTCCCCTTTTTATTATATATTACATGGGATGTTGTAATGACTGCCTGACTTGCGACATTGCTTTCAATGCGGTTATGCCTCTAAGTCGTGCCTCGACACGTGGGAGCTATAGCCGCATCGAGGGCGTTACACAAGGATTTGCTCCTTGGCGTGGGTTCAACCCGCGAGACAAATAACCCAGCAAGCTTCCCCTTCCCGGGCTTCGGAGGCATGGCGGAGGCGGTGGGGGAGATCGACGGCGCTGGTGGTGGCGACGGCGACGGGAGCGAAGCGCTGCTCTCTTTCGACTTTGGAAGCGGAAGAGGGCGGCGGAGGTTTCTGAGATTGCAGCAGCAAATGGCGAAGATAGGGGAAATACCCCTGTTTCCCCTGCTTATAAGGAGAAAAGGGGCGGACGTTGCGCTCTCTCCGAATAAAGAACCACCCACGATCTCCCCCACGACGCCGTGATTGACGCGTGCCGTTGCGGGGGGTGCGGTGGATACGGAGTGAGATTTGGTGTGGACCCAGGCCGCGCGTGCCCGTGCACTGTTTTGGGCCTGGCCCATCAGTGCTCGGCACCGTGTATGGCCCAGGCCCGGGGGCTCCTGTCGCTGTACTAGAGTAGGGGTACCCTAGTATCCCGAACTCGTGCACGGGCAGTTGCAGCACCCCGCGGCAAGGCTTGCCGGGTGACCGCCAAGACCCTCCATGGTTCCCTTGAAGACCATTCAAGAACAAATTACACAAACCAAGACCCCGGCAAGAGGAGCTTGCCGGGAAGGCCAACCAAGGCCCCGGCAAGAGGATCTTGCCGAGAAGAGACAAGACCCCGGCAAGAGGAGCATGTCGGGAAGGCCACTCAAGGGATACCAAGAAAGCTTGCCGCGACGCGCCCTGCGTCCCGGCAAGATCCGGCGAGCGACAAGCTTCTGGACGCGACAAGACGACGGCCGCGGCAAGGAGCTTGCCGCGGGAAGCCCCCACTTCGTGCCCGCGCTCCAGCACACCTGCTAACGTGTCGCTCTAGGACTCTCCCAAGCACACGTGGCAGGAGGCCGTGCAGCTAGGGGTACGTGGTGGCAAGCGGAGATGAAGAGAAGCCCATCGTGGCAAACAGTGGCGCTCCTAACGGTCACCTTTTGCACTATTTAGGAGACTCAGACAGGCATTTAATGCCCTTGTCCCCTACCGTCAGAGTTAGGTAGGGTGCACTGTATCCACAGTAGCGGTAGCTGCACCTACCGCATCCTTTTCCATTTTTACCCTTCTAGTCTACGTTGCCACCTGTGGGTGACCCCTTGAGAGTATAAAAGGAGGCCCAAGCGCAACGTAGAAGGGGTTCGGCCGGTTCGGCTCATTCGAAACACCAGAAACACTCCCACGCTCAGTCTGATAGCGTCAATCACTCCTGAGCAAAGATACAATGCACACAAACAAGCAGCAGTAGGGTTTTACGCATCCGTGCGGCCCGAAGCTGGGTAAAACCGCCCGCGTGTACTGCCTCGATCTGCTCTTTGTTCAACCTCCGCCCTCACCGAACCGAAAGGGGTTCGGTCCGCCGATCCCCATAGGTGTTCGTGGATCAGTTTCCCCGACATCTTATCACACCCGCTCATCACGTGGTGTCTCGGCATGAAGAACTGTCGCAACGGTGCATACTCAGGGAGAACACTATACCTCGAAATTTTAGTAGGGGATCATCTTATAATGCTATCGCCATACCAAGCAAAATAAGAAGCATATAAGATAAACATCACATGCAATCAGAATATGTGACATGATATGGACATCATCATCTTGTGCTCATGATCTCCATCACCGAAGCATCATCATGATCTCCACCGTCACTGGCTTGATACCTTGATTTCCATCAAAGCATCATTGTCATCTCGCCAACTATTGCTACTACGACTATCACTACTGCTTAGTGATAAAGTAAAGCAATTACATGGTGATTGCATTTCATACAATAAAGCAACAACCATATGGCTCCTTCCAGTTGCCGATAACTTTGTTACAAAACATGATCATCTCATACAATAATTTATATCACGTCATGTCTTGACTATATCACATCACAACATGCCCTGCAAAAACAAGTTAGACATCCTCTACTTTGTTGTTGCAAGTTTTACGTGGCTGCTATGGGCTTCTAGCAAGAACCATTCTTACCTACGCATCAAAACCACAGCGATTTTTCGCCAAGTGTGTTGTTTTAAGCTTCAACAAGGACCGGCCCTAGTCAAACTCAGTTCAACTAAAGTTGGAGAAACTGACACCCGCCAGCCACCTGTGTGCAAAAGCACGTCGGTAGAACCAGTCTCATGAACGCGGTCACGTAATGTCGGCCCGGGCCGCTTCATCCAACAATATCGCCGAATCAAAGTAAGACGTTGGTGGGAAGCAGTATGATTATTATCGCCCACAACTCTTTGTGTTCTACTCGTGCATAAAACATCTACGCATAGACCTGGCTCAGGTGCCACTGTTGGGGAACGTGGTAATTTCAAAAAAAATCCTACGATCATGCGAGATCTATCTAGGAGATGCATAGCTACGAGAGGGGAGAGCATCTTCATACCCTTGAAGATCGCAAAGCGAAAGCGTTTATCAACGTGGTTGATATAGTCATACACCTTCAAGATCCGTCCCAATCAAGTACCTAACGTACGGCACCTCCGTGTTCAGCACATGTTCAGCTCGATGATGTCCTCGCCTTCTTGATCCAGCAAGACGGGCGAAGTAGTAGATGACTTCCGGCAGCACGATGGCGTGGTGATGGTGTTGGTGAAGAACAATCTCCACAGGGCTTCGCCAAGCACGACGGAAACTATGATGGAGGATAAACTAGAGGGGCGGGGTTGCCGGCACACGACTTGGTGTTTCTTCATGTGTCTTTTGTGCTAGCCCTACCCCTCTATTTATATGTTGAGCCCTGGGGTCGAAACTTGGAGCAAAAGCCTCCTCAAATTCTGTTTTGCCTGAAAGGCAAGAGTCCCACTTGGACTCCAGGACCAAACGCCACAATCCTTGGCGTCTGGCCTAGACGCCATGGGCCAGACGCCAAGGTTTCCGGCGTTTGGCCCCCTGGCCTCCGCAAAACTCCTTTTGCAATGACTTATCTCCCCGTGCGCCTGACCCCTTGGCCTAACCATATCATCCAATATATGAATCTTTACCTCCGGACCATTCCAGAGCTCCTCGTCATCTCCGTGATCTCATCTGGGACTCCGAACAACATTCGATCACCAACATACATAACTCATATAATACTATATCGTCAACGAACGTTAAGCGTGCAGACCCTACGGGTTCGAGAACTATGTAGACATGACTGAGACACTTCTCTGGTCAATAACAATAGTGGAACCTAGATGCCCATATTGGTTCCTACATATTCTATGAAGATCTTTATCGGTCGAACCTTATGACAACATACATTATTCCCTTTGTTATCGGTATGTTACTTACCCGAGATTCGATCGTCGGTATCTTCATACCTAGTTCAATCTCATTACCGGCAACTCTCTTTACTCGTTTCGTAATACATCATCCCGCAACTAACTCATTAGTCACATTGCTTGCAAGGCTTATGATGTGCATTACCGAGAGGGCCCAGAGATACCTCTCTGATACTCAGAGTGAAAAATCCTAATCTTGATCTATGCCAACCCAACAAACACCTTCAGAGACACCTGTAGAGCATCTTTGTAATAACCCATTTACGTTGTGACGTTTGATAGCACACAGGATGTTCCTCCGGTATTCGAGAGTTGCATAATCTCATAGTCTAAGGAACATGTATAAGTCATGAAGAAAGCAGTAGCAATGGAACTGTAATGATCATAATGCTAAGCTAACAGATGGGTCATGTCCATCACATCATTCTCCTAATGATGTGATCTCGTTCATCAAATGACAACTCATGTCCATGGCTAGGAAACTTAACCATCTTGATCAACGAGTTAGTCTAGTAGAGGCATACTAGGGACACTATGTTTTGTCTATGTATTCACACATGTATCAAGTTTCCGATTAATACAATTCTAGCATGAATAATAAACATTAATCATGATATAAGGAAATATAAAATAACAACTTTATTATTGCCTCTAGGTGGTTGGACAAAGACCAACCCCTCATATAACACGGACTGAATCGCCAACAATTTGTAGTATAAGACTAAGTCGCCGACCAGCTCTCGCTTATCATGACAGTGAGTTTTCGGCTTTCTCTACTGAGGTACTTGACCGGACGAACCAGAAATACAATCACAGTAGTTCTCCCTTTACTAACTTAGCCGAACTAGCGGAACGTAATGTGGTAAGCACAGGAGCCAGGCCACCCAACTATAGACCAAAGACATGATTCGGACTAAAGCACGTGTGGCAATCTGAAGTAAGGAGGGAATACAGATAGCAAAGTAAATCAGTACCAAACGAAAGTGGTGATCAATTGTTTCCTTTAGATCCTGGTTAATACGTCGAGACATGCTATTACAGATGATGCCATGAATATCGAGGCTATTTTACATGCCGAGAGTTTACACAAGGGAAATTTTTATACAGGGCCTAAAAGCAGTGGTTTTGAAGATCCCAGTGGTGCCCTACCGCACATCTGCGTCGATTCTCCTTGATGAAAAATGCTTTGAGAGGAGAAGTTGATGGTCGTCAATAAGAAAGGGGAACCTGGAAAAGAGCCCTTGTACGACCGTAGGGTAGGTAGGTTTTTAATGAACCTATAGTATGAAAAGAAAAACAAAAAAGGGTTAAGATCCGAATAGGGTCAACCCATTCTATAGACCCTTTCCGTAGTATGCCTCCGCCGCTGCCCAAGGTATTTTAAGTGTGTAATTATGCACGCGCGGTACATACGCCACAACCTTATGGGGTGATCAGCGGAGGCTGGGCTGCTATTCAAGCTCCGGATCCTCCAAGCTGTCATGCTGTAATGCGGAGCGAACCCACTTAGCGGTGTCAGAGGTCTTGATGACCGATGAGCTGTTCGGCTTGATGAGGCCGTTTTGTACCTAGGTTGCTAGGGCCGCGGTGTGCTCCTCAGTACAGAGGGAGCGCTCCATATTTACATTGATTGTGATGATGCCGCGTAGTCTGGGCATTTTGAGCTTTAAATATGCATAATGTGGGACTGCATTGAAGCAGGCGAAAGCGGTTCGTCCGAGCAGAGCATGATAACCACTGCAGAAAGGGACGATATCAAAGATAAAGTCTTCACTTCGGAAGTTGTACAGAGAACCGAAGACCACTTCCAATGTTAAGGAGCCTATGCAGCGGGCCTCTATGTCAGGTATCACTCCTTTGAAGGTAGTGTTACTAGGCTTGATTCCTGACGGGTCAATACCCATCTTACGGACAATGTCTTGGTAAATCAAGTTGAGACTGTTGCTGCTGTCCATAAGGACTCTAGTGAGATGGTATCCATCGATGATGGGATCGAGTACCAGGGCCACCAAACCTCCATGATGGATACTAGTTGGGTGGTCCCTGCGATCGAAGGTGATCGGACAAGCCGGCCATAGGTTGAATTTTGGGGCGACAGGCTCTATGGCATAGATGTCCCGTAGTGCGTGCTTGCACTCCCTCTTTGGGATGTGTGTGACATATATCATGTTCACTGTTTTCACCTCTGGGGGAAACTTCTTCTGTCCCCCGTGTTCGGAGGGTGGGGCTCGTCATCGTCCTCGTTTTGAGGTCCTTTCCCCTTATGTTCGGTACTTAATTTACCGGCCTGTTTAAAAACCCAGCAGTTTCTGTTGATGCGGTTGGTAGGCTTGTCAGGGGTGCCATGAATCTGGCAAGGCCTATCTAGTATTTTGTCCAAATTAGACGGACTGTCTCTATTTCCTTTGAATGGCTTCTTCCGCTGACCGGGTTTGGAGTCGCTGAATCCGGCGTTTACTGCCATATCCTCAGTTTCTTTGTTGTTGTTCCGATGCTTATTTTTGTTGCCTCGTGACCTTCCATTGCCATCCCTGGACTCAGAGGTGCCTGGGTCGCTGGTACTGTTGCTTCTACGAGCCAACCAGCTATCTTCGCCCGCACAGAAGCGGGTCATAAGTGCAGTAAGAGCTTCCATAGTTTTTGGCTTTTCCTGACCAAGGTGTTGGGCGAGCCATTCGTCATGGACGCTGTGTTTAAAGGCCGCTAAGGCTTCAGCGTCCGGGCAGTCAATGATTTGGTTCTTTTTGATTAGGAACCGAGTCCAGAGTTTGCGGGCTGACTCTCCGGGTTGCTGGATTATGTGACTAAGGTCGTCAGCGTCTGATGGCCGAACATAAGTGCCTTGGAAGTTGTCTCGAAAAGCATCCTCCAAGTCCTCCCAACTGCCAATGGAGTTCTCTAGGAGGCTATTCAACCAGTGCCGTGCTGGTCCTTTCAACTTTAGGGGGAGGTATTTGATGGCGTGGAGATCATCACCGCGAGCCATGTGACTGTGGAGAAGAAAATCTTCAATCCATACAGCGGGATCCGTTGTTCCATCGTATGCCTCGATGTTTACGGGTTTAAACCCTTCAGGAAATTGGTGCTACATTACCTCGTTGGTAAAGCACATGGGGTGTGTGGCGCCTCTATATCGGGCAACATCATGACAGAGTTCGGATGACATCCGTGTTCGGTTCTGGTCTCGAGATTGGTTATGCTTATCGCACCAGGCTTGATGGCCCTCATCTCGTGCTGGAGCACGTCCCCTTGATCCATAGATTGATCTTGTCTGGTCGGCTCTATTGTCCAGGTCTTGACATAAGTCGTATGTGTAGCCCGGAGCCACCACATCCTTGCCTCTACGGCGAGGTGGTGCGGGCTAGTGTTCGGCATAATTCGCCGCTTTGTCTCGTCCATGTGCTGGTCAGTCTGGTTGATCAGCATGATTGTATTTTGACGATATTGGCTCAAGGGCCTCATCGTCGAATTGTGGTAGTAGCCTACGTTTTGGGTAGCTCTTTGTTGGGCGCTCAAGGCCATATTCTTCTGCAGCCATGAACTTGATCCATCTATCGTTGAGTGTATCCTATTCGGCTTGAAGCTGATGTTGTTTCTTTTTCAGGCTTCGCACGGTGGCGATGAGCTGTCGCTTGAAGCATTCTTGTTCAAGGGGTTCCTCTGGAATGATGAAATCTTCGTTGCCGGGGCTAACATCCTCTTTGGAGATAGGTAAATAGTTGTTGTCCTCCGAATCCTCGTGATCGGTGTGTTCGGGGCTGTACTAACCCTCTTCCCTCTCTTCCTGCTCAAACTTAGGTTCGATGGGGTGGTTGGGGTCTTCGGCGTTGTCCGGAGTGTCATTGTCTCCGGTGCCGGTATTGCTTTCCTTTTCCCAATGCGATCAGGAGTGGCGCCGCTGAAGTTGGCGCTTTGGTGGTGCCTCGATGGGCTTGTCCTCAATCAGATCTTGAGTGCCATCGTCATCTTTCTTTTCGGGCATATCCACCATGTATATGTTGTAGGTAGAAGTGGCCATCCAACGCCCGGAGATAGGCAGGTTTTGGCCTGGTTCAGCTCCGGCATCGTCGTCCATACCATCGATGTCTTCGGAGGCGTAGTCTAGCATGCCGGTTAGGTCCTCGACAGTGGCTATTAAGTGGGTGGGTGGGACGTAAAATTCCCCACTCTCAGCCCCCAGTCTAGGTTGGGCGTAGTTCGTAAGTAATAATTCTGTGATGGCGAGAGATCGCATTAGGTCCAGTGCCTCGTTCAGGAGCGAAAGCTGGATAGGTGTCTGCAGACCTGCGGTGCTGGGTCCGGTAATCACCGCTTGACCGAGCTCAGTAGACGCAGACCTCGAGAGCTCGGAGTTGACATCAGAGACGGGTACGGCTTTCCAATGACAGGGAGAGCCCTGTCTAACTCCGGGTCCGCTGGCAGCATGGTCACCTCTGGGTCTTTGACGGGAAGCTCCGTAATGGGAGAGAGTCCAGCCAGGTTTATCCTCATGTCTTTGGACGGAGTGGTTTGCTCTAGATCTAAGGCCAGGGAAGGCATGAGAGTCGATCCTTAAGCAAAATCTGATGGTGGATCCGACAGGCTACCTTCATGCAGATGGGGAGCAGCAGCCGAGGCCGAGAACACTTTGAAGACCAGGTCTCCTCGGATATCCGTGACGTAATTCAAGCTTCCAAACCTGATCTGATGACCAGGGGCATAGCTGTCGATCTTCTCGAGGCAACTAGTTGAATTGGCACGCAGAGTGAAGCCGCCAAACACAAAGAGTTAACCAGGGAGAAAAGTCTCCCTGGAAACAGCATCATCGCCGATGACGAGCTGAGCCATCGATCCTTCTTTCGACGACACAATGGAACTCTCAATGAAAGCACCAATGTCAGTGACAAAACCGGCAGATCTCGGGTAGGGCATCCCGAACTATGCTTCTGAGGTTCAATGGTAACAAAGGACGATGGGAACACAATATTTACCTAGGTTCAGGCCCTCTTAAAGGAGGTAAACCCCTATGCCCTGCTTGATTGTATTCAATGAGTATAGGGGTTACAAGAGTTGATCTACCATGAGAACGTAATGGCTAAACCCTAGCTGTCTAGCCTATGAGAATTTTGATAGCCTCTATAGACTAAACCCTCCGGTTTATATATATCGGAGGGGCCAGGGTTGTACAGAGTCGGTTTGTAGAGGAAGGAATTAACATATCCAGACACCAAACTTGCCTTTCAAGCATACAGGAGTCCTATCCAGACACGGGGAAAGTCTTCTGCTTTTATCTTCATGGCACATTAGTCCGGCCCATATAAAATAGTCTAGACACCCGAGGACCCCCTAATCCAGGACTCCCTCACCCTCCACCCTTGTGGCCAGCTGGTGAGGCCCCCTGGTGTGTGTTCAGTGCGAGAAATTCTCAAACATTCAATAAAAATCAAACTAAATTTTAAGGGCATTTGGAGAATTTTATTTCAGAGACATTTTTTATTACATGGATACTTCATCAAATAGACAAAGATACTATCTTTGCTTTATTTAATCTAAATAGCAGAAAGTAAAAGGTAGGAACCGAGAGTTGTGTTTTCTAAATTCATCCGTCTCATGCTCATCAAAAGGTATCCATTAACAAGGCTGATCAAGTCTTATTAACAAATTTCTTCCGAATGACATGAAACCGGAGAATTTTTGAATAACACTAGGTTACCTCAACGGGGATATGCATGTCCCCAACAATAAGAATGTCATATTTCTTTTTGACAGTAGGAAGAGGGAATTCAAAACCTCCGATAGTGATAGTTGAAAATTGTCCAATAGAATTGATACTATGAACTTGAGGTTGTTTCTTTGGAAAGTGTATCGTATGCTCATTACCATTAACATGAAAAGTGACATTGCCTTTGTTGCAATCAATAACAGCCCCTGCAGTATTCAAAAAGGGTCTACCAAGGATAATCAACATATTGTCGTCCTCGGGAATATCAAGAATAACAAAGTCCGTTAAGATAGTAACGTTTACAACCACAACAGGCACATCCTCACAAATACCGATGGGTATAGCAGTTGATTTATCAGTCATTTGCAAAGAAATTTCAGTAGGTGTCAACTTATTCAATTCAAGTCTATGATATAAAGAGAAAGGCATAACACTAACACCAGCTCCAAGATCACATAAAGCAGTTTTAACATAGTTTCTTTTAATGGAGCATGGCATAGTTGGTACTCCTGGATCTCCAAGTTTCTTTGGTATTCCACACTTAAAAGTATAATTATCAAGCATGGTGGAAATTTCAGGTTCCGGTATCTTTCTTTTATTAGTGACAATATGTTTCATATACTTAGCATAAGGAGGCATTTTAAGCATATTAGTCAAACACATACGCAAGAAGACAAGTCTAATAATTTCAGCAAAGCGCTCAAAATCCTCATCATCCTTTTTCTTGGATGTCTTAGGAGGAAAGGGCATGGGTTTCTAAACCCATGGTTCTCTTTCTCTACCATGTTTTCTAGCAACAAAGTCTCTCTTATCATAATGTTGATTCTTTGATTGTGGGTTATCAAGATCAATAGCAGGTTCAATCTCTACATCATTATCATTACTAGGTTGAGCATCAACATGAACATCATTATTAACACTATCACTAGGTTCATGTTCATCACCAGATTGTGTCTCAGCATCAGAAATAGAAATATCAATGGGATTCTAAGGTGTATCTATAGCAGGTTCACTAGAAGCATACAAAGTCCTATCAGTTTTCTTCTTCTTTTTATTAGAAGGACTAGGTGCATCGGTATTAGTTCTCTGAGAATCTTGCTCAACTCTCTTAGGATAGCCCTCAGGATACAAAGGTTCCTGGGTCATTTTACCACCTCTAGTCATAACCCTAACAGCATTATCATTGTTCTTACTATTCAACTCATTAAGCAAATCATCTTGTTCCTTAAGAACTTGTTCTACTTGAGTTGTAACCATGGAATCATGTTTACTAATAAGCTTAAGGTCATTAACGGTTCTACTCATATGATCACCCATGTGGTCAAGCATGTAAGCATTACATTTCAATTGTCTACTAACATAAGCACTGAAGTTTTCTTGTTTAACAATAAAATTATCAAACTCATCCAAGCATTGACTAGCACACTTATTAAAAGGAATATCACCTTCATCAAATCTATGGAGAGGGTTTACCTCTACTACCTATGTCGGGTTATCAAGACCATGTATTTCTTCAATAGGCGATAAATTCTTAACATCTTCAGCTTTAATACCTTTTTCTTTCATAGATTTCTTTGCCTCTTGCATATCTTCAGGAATGAGAAATAGAATACCCCTTTTCTTTGGAGTTATCTTAGGAGTTGGTTCAGGAAGTGTCCAATCATTATCATTACTCAATATATTATTTAATAGCATGCAATTCAGCTTGCTCAATGGTTCTTTCCCTGAAAACACAACCATCACAACTATCCAGGTGGTCTCTAGAAGCATCGGTTAGTTCATTATAAAAGATATCAAGTATTTCAATTTTCTTGAGAGGATGATCAGGCAAAGCATTAAGTAATTGGAGAAGCCTCCCCCAAGCTTGTGGGAGACTCTCTTCTTCAAATTGCACAAAGTTAAATATTTCTTTAAAGCAACTTGTTTCTTATGAGCGGGGAAATATTTTTGAGAGAAGTAGTAAATCATAACCTGGGGACTATGCACACAACCAGGATCAAGAGAATTAAACCATAACTTAGCATCACCCTTTAATGAGAAAGGAAATAAATTGAGAATATAGTAATAGCGAATTTTTTCCTCATGAGAAAATAGGGTGGCTATATCATTCAATTTAGTAAGATGTGCCACAATAGTTTCAAATTCATAACCATAGAAATGTCAGACTCAACCAAAGTAATTAACTCAGGATCGACAAAGAATTCATAATCCTTACCAGTAACAAAGATAGGTGAAGTAGCAAAAGTGGGATCATATTACATTCTAGCATTCAAGGATTTTTCTTTCAACTTAGCTAACAATTTCTTAAGATCATCTCTGTCATTACAAGCAAGAAAGTCTCTAGCAGTTTCCTCGTCCATAATATAACCCTCAGGTACAACAGGAAATTCATATCTAGGGGGAGAATCATAATCTTCAGTTTCAATAGTATCATCTGTTTCAGTAATTTCATTCTCTCTAACCCTAGCAATTTGTTCATCAAGAAATTCACCTAGTGGCACAGTATTATCAAGTAAAGAAGTAGTATCATCATAAGCATCATTCATAGACGAAGTGGCATCATCAATAACATGTGACATATCAGAATCAATAGCAGGTGTAGGTGTCGCAAGTTCACTCAAAACAGAAGGTGAATCAAATGCAGAGTTAGATGGCAGTTCCTTACCTCCCCTCGTAGTTGAGGAAAAATCTTGGTTCTTTGATCTTTCAAATTCCTCATAGTGATCAGCAGATATAAATCCCAAGTGACTCAAAGAATAGAGCTATGCTCCCCGGCAACGGCGCCATAAAAAGGTCAACCCAAAAGTATAGGGGATCGCAACAGTTTTTGAGGGTAGAGTATTCAACTCAAATTTATTGATTCGACACAAGGGGAGCCAAAGAATATTCTCAAGTATTAGCGGCTGAGTTGTCAATTCAACCACACCTGAAAGACTTAATATCTGCAGCAAAATGTTTAGTAGCAAAGTAATATGGAAGTAACGGTAACAGTAGCAAAAGTAATAGTAGTAGTTTTGTAGCAATCGTAACAGTGGCAACATAAAAGTAACTAAGCAACGATCAATATGTGAAAAGCTCGTAGGCAATGGATCAATGATGGATAATTATGTCGGATGGCATTCATCATGCAACAGTTATAACCTAGGGTGACACAGAACTAGCTCCAATTCATCAATATAATCTAGGCATGTATTCTGAATATAGTCATACATGCTTATGGAAAAGAACTTGCACGACATCTTTTGTCCTACCCTCCCGTGGCAGCGGGGTCCTATTGGTAACTAAGGGATATTAAGGCCTCATTTTAATAGAGAACCGGACCAAAGCATCATCACTTAGTGAATACATGAACTCCTCAAACTACGGTCATCACCGAGAAGTGTCCCGACTATTGTCACTCTGGGGTTGCCAGATAATAACACGTAGTAGGTGACTATAACTTGCAAGATAGGATCAAGAACACAAATATATTCATGAAAACATAAAGGGTTCAGATATGAAATCATGGCACTCGGGCCCTAGTGACAAGCATTAAGCATAGCAAAGTCATAGCAACATCAATCTTAGAACATAGTGGATACTAGGGATCAAACCCTAACAAAACTAACTCGATTACATGTTAATCTCATACAACCCATCACGGTCCAGCAAGGCTACGATAGGATTACTCACAGACGGCGGTAGCATCATCAAATTGGTGATGGAGGATGGTTGATGATGACAATGGCGACGGATTCCCCTCTCTGGAGCCTCGAGCAGACTCCAGATCTGCCCTCCTGAGGAAGAACACGGCTTGGTGGCAGCTTCATTTCATAAAACACGATGAATCCTTCTCTCTGGGTTTTTTCTCCCCGAACGTGAATATATGGAGTTAGAGTTGAGGTCGGTGGAGGTCCAGGGGGCCCACAAGGAAAGAGGGCGCGCCCCTCACCATTGTGGCCAGGGTGTGGGCCCCTTCGTTGATTCTTTTGCCAATATTTTTTATTATTCCAAAACTGATCTCCGTGAAGTCTCTAGTCATTCCGAGAACTTTTATTTCTGCACAAAAATAACACCATGGCAATTCTGCTGAAAACAACGTCAGTCCGGGTTAGTTCCATTCAAATCATGCAAGTTAGAGTCCAAAACAAGGGCAAAAGAGTTTGGAAAAGTAGTACGATGGAGATGTATCAGACCTGCACCCAAGATATCTTCAAAACATCGCTAAGAATGCCTAGAATGAATATGATGTGCGAATCAAGCACGTAAGAAGTGACAATGGGACTGAGTTAGAAAATACTCACATTGCTGAATATCTCGATGATCGTGGTATCACTCATGAGTTCTCTGTTGCTTATACTCCTCAACATAATGGAGTTGTTGAACGAAAGAACAAGACTCTCATTGAATGGCAAGAACTATGCTTAGTGAGTATAAAACTCCCATTTGCTTCTGGGCTGATGCTATTAACACTGCATGTCATGTTATCAATTGTGTTTATCTTCACAAGTTCCTCAAGAAAACTTCATATGAGCTTATCACTGGCAAGAAACCAAATGCTTCTTATCTACGTGTTTTTGGTGCACCTTGTTACATTCTTGATATGAATCATTCTTCCAAGTTTGCACCTAAGGCACATGAAGTTTTCTTCTTCACTATGGATCAAACTCGCATACTTATCGAGTCTGTAACTCTCACCACATGAAAGTTATGGAAACGGTAAATGTGTGGTTTGATGAATCTAAGGGCTCTCAAAAGGAGCACCTGCCAACAGTGATAGATGAACCATTGATATCGGATGCTATTTGGCAAATGGCCATTGGAAGCATCAAGCCTGTTGAGGGAAATGCACCCGAATCATCTGATGATGATGCTCCTATGACCCGACGTAGAACTCGACAAGCCACTACCGAAGCAAATGATCCTCCAAATGGAAACAGAAAACAAGATCCAAATGCCGGTCAAAATGGCAATCCTGAAGGGAATGATGATGCAAATGTCGATGCTGATAATGACCATCATGAAGAAAATTCTCATCCTCGAGTGGCAAATTGAGTTGATCCATCGTTAATTCTCCATGAAATTGAGAATCCAGGTTACACTACAAAAAAATACACTTCCGTGATGATACGTGTTTGTCACAGTAGGTCGCGTTTTTGTCATGCATATACATCCATGACAATTTTATGACAGAATCAAGATAGTCATACATGTGCTGTCGTAGAAGTGTTCCATGACATTACCAAAATTATCATCACGGAAGCATCCACTTCCATGACGATAAATCGCGTGTCACAGAAGTGCTTTTGTCAAGGGTGGCCGACACGTGGCATCCACCGTAACGGAACGCCGTTAAGCTATCGGGTCTGGTTTTGGATCAGATAACCCGTTAACAGCCCCCACCAATGGGGATTTTCCACGTGTAAAATCACCATTGGCTGGAGGAAACACGTGTCGGCTCACCGTTGGGACAGATGTCATCCACTCATTGGACCGAAGGCGCCTATGATACGGGACATGTGGTACAGCCCAACAGAGGCCCATTCCTGTGAAAAGGCCGGCCCGTTTGACTTGGTCAAAAGGTGGCGGGCCGGCCCACGAAAAGCCTGTTAACGGCCTATTTGCATATAGCCCATTTACAGCCCGCTAACCCAGGGCCTGTTACGACCTCTCCGAATTAGGCCCAGTAGCGTCATCTGGGCCGTCCAATATGATTCCAGCCCGTTTTAACTTCCGGTCCATGTGTGGCCCATGACTTCTTTTGGCCCATATGAGGCCCTTTGTAACTCTTGGCCCATTAACGGCCCGTGGTGAAACTGGCCCGTAATGAACAGTGTATCACTTTATACCCATTAACGGCCCGTTATTCCATTGGGCCATTTCCAGCCCAAGTTATCTTTCGGCCTTATCAGGGCCCATTGATTCTTGGGCTCATTTGTAGCATTCGGTTACATACGACCCGTTACTGTCGTTTTCTGCTTGTGGGCCAAATTCAGCCCGTCATTACAGTCGGCTCGTTTGTGGACCGTTAATACGTTGGGCCGTTTTCATGTAAAAAAACCTTTGGGCTGTTTTCATAGAGTTATCAAATACGGCCTATTAACGGCCCGTTATGGTCCACGAATAGTACGGCCCATGATTGGCGAAATGATGATACGCCCAGTAGAAGGCCCATGTATCCTATGGCCCGTATGAGGCCCATGGATCGTACGGCCCGTAGAAGGCCCATGGATCGTACGGCCCGTAGAAGGCCCATGGACCCTACGGCCCGTAGAAGGGCCATGGATCTAAGGCCCGTATAGAAGGCCAATGGATCCTACGGCCCGTATAGAAGGCCAATGGATCCTACAGCCCATATAGAAGGCCAATGGATCCTATGGCCCGAAGAAGGCACATGGATCATACGGCCCGCAGGAGGCCCATGGTTACAACAGTCCGTGTGTTGCCATGATTATTTTGGCCTAGTTACCAAAAATAGGCTATTGTGGCCACTAGAAAAACACAGAAAAAGAACTGCAGTGACTACAAGCAAACAACTAAACAAGACAATAAGGAAATAAATAAGCAAGCAATTAAAGCTGGCCTATTACCGCTATTACACATATTACATCCACTAGGCATCAAAGTTTGCCACTAGTGCAAATATAGGGAACAAAGCAGCATATTACATACACTGGCCGTCAAAATTGGCCACCAATGCAAATAAACACGGCAGCAAAACAAGAGCATAACTAAAACAACTTCAGAAGATCTCAAGAAACGTTATCCTGGGTATCCACCATGTAGGCAATAAGCTTAGCAAGCTTATTAGCTTTGTCCTGTTTGGTGCTAAAATCCTCCAATGCTTGTTGTTGCACCAGAAAGTATGCATCTGAATGCTCCACGGACTTCCGCAGTCCTTCCGCTTCTTGTCGCAGCACAGCTGATCGATGTCTTTCAGCTTGTAGTTGAGACTCAAGAAACCGAACTGATTCAGAAGTGAGTTTGAATAGCTTGTGCAAGCGGTAGTGGCCAGTAACTCGAACACTAAACCAAGACAGGACTTTGGGGTTGTCTTGCTGTCTTCGAGATAGTCTTCCTTAGTTGTTTTATCAGCTTTGTTGGAGACTAAAAAGGATGTGTCACTATCCTGAACCTTATCTGCATTACTTCCTTTACCATTGCTTAATAAGGCACTCTTCCCCAATATTCTGTTAGCATTCTAAAAGAAGAAACAAGCAGACACATAACAAGTTTAGCATGTACTAGTATATGAAACTCATTTCGGTGAACCAGTTCTTTAGTAAGGTGGACAGGATTAAACTACCAAGTCTTCTATTGCCAAGTACTAGTACATAATAAAAGCATCAAACAAACATATATCTATGTCCTATGGTCACTGCATTGTCTTGCCAAATCAAAATAGAGACATGGTTCAAATCATATCAGTTCAAGACAAAGCAGCAGTGAAAGAATACAAAGCGTGGGAAACTACACGGCACAACAAGATTTCAGATGGGTACCACAGGTCTACATGTACAACAACACTATTGGCTCTGTTGTGATGCTATTACTGTGCATGATATGAAAGTCAACTGTATACACAATTAAAATTGAAATCAACAGAGCTATTGATAAGAGCAAACCTGTTAAAGAAACATGCATGAACATACCTGTTGTGCCATTAGAGTTTCGATTGGATCCTTCAATTTAAAAATAAGTTTGTATGAGTAAATACAATGATACAAGAGCAAAGCAATCATAGTTAAAAAAAGGCGCGCCTAAGCGAGCGCTTAAGCACGCCTAGGCTCTAGGCATTGGCAAAATGCATTGTGCATAACTACTCTTAATCTGTGCATAACTGCGCATAAGCATGCGCTTTGGTCAGTAAAGCGCAAGGCGGTGGCAAAACGCACAATTAATGCCTAGCACTTTTTTGAACTATGATAGCAATGGAATCTTAAATTAGAACAGTTGTTCTTCAGGTTTAGGCACTTGTTCTACATGAACAGAGTACAGTAAGACGCAAGAATATAATACTTAAAAATAGAAAATGAGCTCATAGACCTTACCACATTCTTGGTTCGGGACCAGTACAGAACAAGGCATTCCCAGTCATCATCCAGTAAATGTGTCTCAGGAGAACGTAAGGGAAATTTGATGAGTTTCTTTGCCGGTGAAGTACGTTTTCTTCAGGTAATTCCGATACTGCCACCAAGCATTCTTGAAGATAGCAGAGGTATTAGCACAGGTTACCTCATCCTGAGTTTCCAAATCGGTTCTTCTCTATAGAGAAAAATGGGAAAATTTGTTGTATTATAACCATCATGGAGGTAGGATGTATGGGACAAAGCAAAGTAATTGCCATGAATAACATTACTTACACATAACTCCTAGACAAACACCTGCAACTGGCATTTTCCTTCATCTTCAGTATAATATTTCCAAGATGGGAAGATACGCACATACGATTTAACAACATCAAATGCGATAGATGCTAAACTACGACTAGATGGTTGTGCTTCCTCCACAGGAATAGGCGTACTAACTGGTGTAGTTGGGGTTCGCCGTGATAGTACTGGCCCTTTGGGCACTGGAGCTGCCTTACTAACTGCTCTTGTTTGGGAGCTCTATGGTGGAGATGGTGTTGTGTCAACAGGAACTGGGTTACTGTCGGCTGGGGTTGGGGTTAGATTGGGTGAAGCTGGTTCTCTGTCCATCGCAGTAGGGGTACAATCTGCGAGAGTTTGGGTTACGTGTGGTAGGGCTGGCTCTTGTGCATGTACAACCGGGGTGCTATCTCCACCAAGAGGTAGCACTGTTTTATTTGAAGACCGTGTTTTTAGTCTGCTAGATACTGGCATCACCCGCTCCAATTCAAATGGCTGATAAACAGGAAACATAGTTGAATGTATAGACATTGTGTGAGAGACAGATGCAATAGAGAGTGTGGAAAAAAGAGGGCATGAAATAGTTGACATGTATATTGTTTAACTAAAACGGATAGCATGACATAATTTCACATATATGATGTCTATCTAAACTGGATAGCATAGCATAACATAATTCAAAGATATGATGAATAATTAAACAGGATCGCATGACATAATTCACCTACATGTTATCTAAGTAGTCAGGATCGCATCATTTAATTCACATATGTGATTTATATGCTAAACAAAGGGCATTCGATATGATGTCTGAACTAAGAACATGGTGTTGAATATTGTGTATATGATGTCTAAACTATGCAATGCAAGACACCATATGCATGAAATGAGCAGTATAATCGTGCCAAGTTAGAGCATACACCTCGGTGGGGGAATAGGACTGGTCATCTCTATCTGAATCCATCTCTGAGGAGCTATCGGGACCCAACAAGAGATCTGCTTCGATAGGTAGCACTGTCTGCTCTGAAGGCCTTGTTTTCACTCAAGATTTTTCCATCTCCCACCCAAATGGATGATTCACAGGAAGAGTAGTTTAATGTACAAACATTGTCGACAAATGGAAATGTAATGAACAAAAAGGATGGGCAAGATATCATTCAAATATATGATGCCTGGTTAAACAGGATGGATTGCACATTTCACATATATTATGGCTGGCTGAAAGACATGAGACTGCATAATTCCCATATATGATATAAAAACTAAACATGTGGCATTACAGAACATGTCTAAACTAAGCAGATGACATATATGATATCAAAAGTAGGCACTGCAAGGCAACATATGCATGATATGACTAACACCATCATGCCAAGGTAGAGCAAACACCTTGGGAGGTAAATAGGAGTGGTCAACGGCGTCTGAATCCACTTCAGAACAGATATCTTCCTCTGGATTACAATCTGGAGAGGGGTGGGGAGGGTTTGCCATTGAACCCACCATGGAGCGATGTCTGCATGACATTGTATTGCCGCGCAAAACTCTTTTCTTTTTCTCTACATGTTCAGCATGACTATGTACAATATCTGACATGCATACGAAAAAAATATGGTGAGATTATGTAAGGAGAGCATGCAGAAATTTAGAGTGATGGTAACAACCAGTGGATGGATCCAAAAATAATGATAGTAGGCTGATGCTTGCTTTAATGTAATAAAAAGATAGATGATGATTGCTTTACTATTTGTTTCCCACCCAAGACGAACAACATAGGCATACCCTAGGTGAACCAGATATTAGACAGACATACTATTCATTGCTACCTCGATATGTGCCCCACAACTAACTTAGAACTCAAGTTTGAACATTAATTTGGACCTGACTTGGAGTCCAAGAGGTGAACAGGACAATAAAGTAGCAAGTAATTTTAAGCAATGCGTAACATAAGCAGAAACAAAAGAGTGCGACCTCTCTTGTGGACCCGTGTACTCCTCAGGTTCATCTGCTGAGTCAATGATGGTGATGTCGTTGTGGTGGGTGCCGGCGGCAGGGAAGAAAATCTGAGGCGGCGAAAGACAGTCAGGAGTCGTGATGTCTGGTTTGGTGGATGCTTCTATCGATGCAGTAGCTCAGGTGAGGTGGACGACGTCGCGGCAGGAGTAGAACAAACCACACAAAGTTCCCTTCGACACCTACCTGTAACTGAAGTAATTCTGTAAGGGCTCATTTGGCTTGCATGATTCTAAAAACGCAGGGATAGGAAAAACATCGGAATAGGATAGGAATGCACATGGTAAATAGAGCATTTGTAAACACAGGATTTCTGTCAACTTGGGTGTTTGGTTTACAGGAATTGGAAGAGCAGAGGAATACAAAGAAACATGGCCAAAATAAAGTGAAACCATATGAAAGCGTGTACAGTTAGAATGTTATTCTGCCACTAATGCACTTGGTCTTGTTTTCATGCATAGGATTTTGAAAAGTAGGTCCAGGTGGATGTTTTGCTTCATTCCTTTCAACAAAATGCATGAATAATTGAATAGTAGAGTGCCATTGGAAAATTCCCTATTGCTATGTTTTTTCGTTGAACCAAAATAGCCCTAATGGATCGACATGAATGTATAGTAATAAGTGATGCAACAAGTGTACAACCTCTTTGCCGTAACCGTGTAGACCTCGGCATCATTGGGTTGGTCGCTGAAGCAGTTGAGGCAGAGGTGGCTGTCGAAGGTGTGGAGGAAGATTTGAGGAATCTGTAGACAGCGTCCAGGGCACTGCTCTGTTGTGATGGATCATTCTGTCATTGGAGCAGCTCCGGTGAGCCATAAGACGTCAAGGTTGAAGCAGCACAAGACAGACATTGTCAATCTCAAGTGGGATTCTAATAGCATCTCCAATAGATGATGTAAAATAGATGTAAAATTTACATCACCAAAAACCACCTGACTACAACAGATGAGGTAAAAACTGTTGACTCTGATCTTAACTGTCGAAACTGAAATTTACTGTGGAATCTGAATGTTACTATTGAAACTGAAGGCAATGGTAGCAGAGAGGCACTTGACATGTAGTTTAGGGAGGGCCTGCATTTCATCTTCAACCTACACCCCCCTGAGCCGCCAGCCACCACCGGCCGAACCACCGGCCCCAGCACCGCCTCGCCGCCCCGAAACAACTGCCCACCGCCGCCCGGGCCAGCCCTCTAG
>NC_041381.1:160929308-160932212 GCF_002162155.2 Triticum dicoccoides
TGAGATAGATAGTGGGGTACCTCTCTGGTGAGCCCCCGTCCCTGCTGCGGGTGGTTCTTCCATAACTCCAGCGAGCCCCCCAACCCCTGAAAATCGACTGACCCAAAAGTCGATTCGGTCGACTGAAGTGTGGCTAAATCGGAGCAGAGCCGCAGCACGAGCAAGGGGGAAGCAGCAACAGCAGATGGGTGAGCGAGCGATCGAGCGAGAGCCGGAGCAGTAGCAGCAGCGCGAGCGAACGAGCGAGAGCCAGAGCAGTAGTAGCAGATCTGACTGGTATGGACGCCACCGCCGAAGGGGCCTCGCACTGGGGGAGAGCCGCCGTGGAGATGTCACCCGCGGCGCCGGCTTCAAGGTAGCCGCTCCATGGGGATGTGGGATGGAGCACCATCAGCGCCGGGAGGTCGAGTTAAGGAGAAGGTGCGATGCGATGAGTGTACAACCTCTTTGGTGGCGCCAAGTAGGCCTCGGCTTTGTCCAAGGAGTCGGTGAGGATGATGCGGTTCCGGTGGAGCAGGTTAAGGCGGCACTATGGGGATGGAGCAGCCACGATAGACAAGGCGATCATCGGAGCAGCTCCTTGGAGGTGGAGGACGGGGCGGCTGAACCAGAGAGACAACAAGATGGATGACAGATCCTCATCCGGGAAGGTGGATGAGGGACGTCGAGCTGTTGCGGTGGACGACATCGTCGGGGAAGAGGCTCCGGCTGGGCAGCGGTGAGGTGGCGGACTGAGGAGGATGGGGTTTCGCGGCTGGAGCGGAGAGGTTATGGCGGCCTGGGATTTCGAATGGCGAAAAGGGGGCGATGGGAGGGGGTGAACCATGACTTAGGGACACGCTTGTCCAAAATGTAGGGTGTGTTACAAAAGTACCCCCCACCGATTTGAACTAGCGGCCCTTTCGGCTCAGGATTAGAAGGGGGATTTCACGTGTCGGGATTTGGCAGCTGGAGGGAGTTTTCGCACGCGTTGTAATTTCGGGATAGCAAGGCGCAGGTTGTGAAGGCGCCAGTTTTGGGAGCACAATATTTGAATTTTTGGGATATAACAAGACGCGGGTTGAATTTTAGGGACAAGCCTAACGTGTAGTAATATTGTACTTGTACGTACCAAATCAATTCGCACTTCCCTCAACCAAAAAGAAAACGAAAAAAATAAAACTATTCACACCACACAAAGAGAGAGTCTTGCCCCGTTTTACTATACAAATGCTATTCAAAGCTACTCCCTCCTTCCTTCTATATAGGGCCTAATGTGTTTTTCGATGCTAACTTTGACCAAATATTAGAGCAATAATATATGACATGCAACTTACACAAAGCACACCATTAAATTCGTCTGTGAAAGGTTCTTTCAATGATATAATTTTCGCATTGTGCATGTCATGTACTATTAATCTTGTCAATAGTCAAAGGTGGTCTTAAAAAACTCATTACGCCCTATATAGATGGAAGGAGGGAGTATGAATCCATGTTATGTCCAATTAAATTTTTTTCACTTGCTGTATAATGCATGTAACCTACTCATACCAACATTTTAGTGCATTCCAAATGTCTATACTACCGCTGCAATTCGAACCAAATTTGAATTCATTTCTCTATTTCAATAAGAATCTACAATCATGATTGTTGCCAACTTCAACCATCATTCGTGTATTACCTTAATAACACACCACGTGATTACTATAGAGATAGATATGAACTATGTGTACTACATGAACTCGAATTCTATTTTTTGAATACACTTGATGTTGATTCCAAATAATAGTACATTTGATGTACTAACTATATATTCATAATCTAAATCATGTTCCATACGTACACCGTGTTTATCACACAAAGTATAGTGCCCCGCCCCCTACATTATGACAAGTATTTAGACCTGAGTTGCAAAAGCCACACATTAGCCCAAATTATAATCAATGTTCTACATTATGATACCTTCTTCAAGTGTCCGTATCCAATTTTTTATAATGAAATATGATCTTTGTTCGTCTTTTTCACCTTCACGATCCTCTTCTATTTGTAGCTAGCTAGCACTAACTTTCTATCGTGCATGCACACGCCCGCCCCCCTCTCACCCACCCTTAGCGTCCCCTCCATCGCGCTCGTTCATTATTTCTCTTTAGGTCGTCCACCCATAGTGTGTGTAGGCCCTCGGCTCCTTCTTTCCGGCACACATCGGTCGATATACCTCTCTAGCCAAGTGTGCCTACAACAAACACATATATGCTTCCCCTCTTCTCTTCTCACCGTCCATGCCCCCCTATGTCCAATACGGTTCCACGCAGGTGCACACTCCTGCCCCTCTTTATATTGATCACATACTCGCACACTCCTCCCCCCTCGACATGGTAGGCCTCTCGCACCACCTCCTAGCCGCACCCCTCTCCCCCTGTCTGTCTCTCCGGACCTTATTTGCTTCTAACACATGCGGGCGTGTATATGAACTGGTCTCCCTACATATAGCCAGGTCGACTATAATTCGTTTTCCCCAAGCACCGATACACTTACCTCGCTAGTTATGTCTCTCCCTTTCTCAGACACACGACGGTTGATCTTCCTATGTAGTTACGTATGCTTACCACAACCATATCTTCTCCCCTCGTCATCCTTGCATACCTTCCGACCCGTCTCTCACACGCACGTGCATAGACAGACAGACATCCCCCGCCCTCTCTTATTGATATTGCACTCATACCCTCCGTTTGTCTAGCAGGCCTCTCCCACCATTTGTGAGACGCCACTCCACCACCAACCCTCCGACGGTCTACCTTTGTCTTTTTCCCAACCTTATTCCTCTGCTACACATATCCATGGATGTCGATCGATCTCCCTCAATACATAGCTAGGTCTCTCTCTTTTCCCACACATATACTAGTCGATCAGTCTCTGCCCCCTCCC
>NC_041381.1:160932541-160968016 GCF_002162155.2 Triticum dicoccoides
ACACACACACACCGATAGTCGAACGTTCTAGGTAGGTATCCATGCCTCGGAGAAAAACTGCACCTCTACCCTCTCAAATTCCAGGAGGCCAGCCGCCCTGTATCTTTGACGTGGGCAAACACAAATTCGATGGCACTCTTTATCGATCGCGCAGCCACACACTTCATCCCTGTTTTCAATTCTATCGATATCTCACGTCCATGACTCCATTTCACACACATTGCATATGTTACATTTTTCTGTTTGAGATATCATCAACACATTGCCTCTGTTTTGCACAAACCATCTCTCTCACACCCACCCATGTACGTACCTGCACCTAAAGAAGAAGTGCACGCAGGACGCACATACTCACATCTCATTCCCGGCCACACCCGCGCGGGTACACGGTGGAGTTCGTTTCTGTACGAAAAGGCAGCCCACATGATAATTTGATGTGTGTAGTGGTTGTTTACTCGAAGGAGGGTCGGGTACCACGCCTAGACGGAAGATAGTTCGACTTGACGCATTAGTATTAAATAAAGTTATATATTCCTCAATGGCACGTATAGAATATAAAACGATTACCGTGGGGAAAATGGAAAAATGGGTTTGTCTCTCATCACACCATCTCACACAAGGCGGCCGTGGGCTCTCTCTCAGCGTTGGTTAGTGAATCATCTGCATCCCGTCCGCCAGCGGAAAGGGAGGATGTGCATGATCTCTCCATTCGACAGTGTTGAGGCAACACGTCCCATATCTGTGGTACCCGCCGTTCTCTCTGACCAAGCTCAGACGCGGTAGGGCCTTCACCACTTGCTCGCTGCCGCAGTATGGGTAGATCCCGGCCGTCGGCGCCCTCCTAGTAACATCCCGACGACCCTCAGGTACAGCTTCCTCCAGCCTTGCTCCACTGCCCATCTTCCCACGTTGCTGCATGTGGATCTTCTTTAGTTGTTTGCTTAAATCGTATCTCGGCCGGCGTACTTTCCATCTTGCAATCTTGTCCTCAAACCATTTTTGATAAACCACCATGTGCTATCTTTCCCTTATTACATGGAATATGCTTCTTTTTTGTCGGCGTATGTGTCTTCAATTCGTGTTATTGGGCAGTAATTGTTTCCTTTCGACCTCCTTTTGCAAACAGGGCTATCCATTTTCACCTCGTTGCTATTGCGACCTTTTGGTGAACTGCACAAATCACTTTTTCTTAAGAGTGTTTTGTGCAGTTCCGCCAAAAATGTCACGCAGGCAATGTTTTTACATTTCTGTGGGACTGCAGAAAGGGAGATTGGTTTTGCTATCCTCCCCATCCAACTCTGTGCCTAATCTTCTCCAACAAGAAGTTAGTCCTAAAGAGAGATTGTATAGGTGATCGGCTTCTATTTATGTGTGTTATGTTTCATCATCTAGTTCCACTATTATTGTAATCACACTGACTGGATATCTTTGCAAACAGGGATGGTCCGCTCGATTTTAGTGGAGCTGCACAAAATGATCGGATGGCGGTGTCCTCCATACACCTCTTTTCTGGCTACAGAGCTGGGTGAAACTAGCTGCCAAGCAATGAACACTATGCCAAGGAAATGGAGCCATGCCTACGAACGACATCGATCAATTATATTTTTTTCTTTATTTGTACACCTTCTCACAACTTTGTCTTTAGTTGTGATGTCAATATTGGCGCTGATCTGCGAACCATTGAGATGCATTAGCCATGGTAGCCATGGTAGTTTCATTTGTATTTGATGGAATGTTGTAACGAGATAATCTCGAGGCAAGACACATGAATCATAAGTTGAAACCTTTTTTTTCCTGCGGGAACCAAAGTTGAAACCTTCATAGCATCACAGTACAATTTCATTAATATTATGCCTACATATAAACAAATCCTGAAGGATTGATAGCAATGCCAGAAACAATTCAACTTCATTTCGCCGAAAATTAGACATCCTTCATCTGGCTCCACCTACCATGCAGCAATATTGAGTGCACAACACAATTTCAGGGAAAGATTCACCCCGGTTGTTGCGCCATAGTAGTAATGACTAGTGAGCTGTCAAATCACAGAGCCCCACCTTCGCCACAATAAGTTGCTCGGACGAAGCAACCATCATTTCTCTGTTCCTTGAATCCGCTGGTACTCACATATTCCCACAGTAATAAGTTGCTCGGGCGAATCAACCGTCATTACATCCGCTCACGTGTGATGACCACAGGAGCTATCCATTCAGATTGTATGTTAAAAAAATAAAGGTCGATAACTAATGTGGTAAACTTTCAAAAAAAAACTAATGCGGCACCTTGGGCCAACGCGGCTAAATCGCATTTTGCACGAGAAATTACACACCATGTTTCGTTGACATGTGGTCCCATTCCAACATATCAGTGAGATGACGGCGAGTCCTTTTCTACTAGTATTTCCGAACGGATGTGTAGGTCGGGGCGCCTCTTCGTGTACCGTGGCAAACTGGCAACCATCCACCGACTCTTCGCCCTTCCCTCTCAATTTGGAACTACTGTCGCACGCTCTTCCTCTCCCTCCTCCATTTGCCTTCACCCTTCCTTCTGCCATTGTTCGATCGTCTTCTCCATGGAGGGAACAGGCCGGAAACGACCCCGTTATTCTTGCCCCAATCTGAAAGATGGTGTGGTGGAGGAACTCATTGATCGGTGCGATGTCATCACCTCGCCTTGCATGGCAGGTTCGTTCAAGACCATTCTCGACTCAACTAATAACATCATTACAAGGAACCCAAGGGTCAAGGAGCAGTTTGATCTCCCCTATCTTCTTCGCCGTGACCCTGATGACTGGCGCGGGGACAATGGAGGCGTCGCCTTGTGCAAGTTGATGCCGCTTGATAATGATACGTATGATGTTAAGATGTCATCGCTTGAGGGAAAGGATTGGGCAGGCGCAAATGGAGATTGGTTTGTTTATATTGGGTACAACTATGAGTGGAAACTTGTGAATGTGTACACTCGTCACCGGGTTCCACTTCGAAAAATATCAGGAAACTGCTCAGAGGTTGAGCACACCAGTATTGTACGCACGTTCAAATACGATCATGGTGACTGTCTTCTACGGAAGATAGCAATTTGTCGAGTTCCCAACCGCTCTTGTAATTACAAGAACTATGAAGTTGTTGCTATCTTTGACAAGCTTGTTGCCGTCCTTTGTGGTTCGACTCGATGGATATTGCTCACAAATTAGTTTCTATACACGGATGTGTACTGTGATGCAATTCAATACGAGGGTCTTGTGTTTGCTTCCACCACTCATGGCACTGTTTTTGCATGGGATCCTCGTAGTTTCGGTACGTTTGTCTTCCACCATAATTATAATTGTTTCATCCACATGCATGCGGGTTAGCAAGTTTCCCTTTACTAATTAACCTTCTTCTTGTGTTTCCAAGGTCTTATGAACATTCCACCACCTATACTTGAAAAAATTTATAACCAAGGGGGAGATGACGATGGTGATGATCACGAGCATGAGGACGAGCAGAACTTATATACTCAGTGGCGCCTGGCAACTAATTCTGACGGATCACCTCTTCTTGTCTGTATACAGTGCACTGAGTTTGTTACTATTGAGGGAGCACGTGTTGCCTCCCATGGTCGCACTCTCCGGACCTATTCCAACACTCGTTGCATGGTATTCGCGATGGATACAAGTGTGCTTGCGCCAACACCTTCTCCCTGGTACAGAATTGATAGTCTTGGAGAAAACTCGCTCTTCCTTGGACAAAACTATCCGATGATGGTGAAAGGCGATCCAGCTGTTGTTGACACAATGTTACTAGTACCATTTATGAGAAGCAACTATATCTACCTCGGACATTTGGGTGGTTCCCTACCCTAGTACTGATATAGTAGGCCGCTTCAGCCTAGATGATCAGTCCTGCTGATGCGTAGCATCCCTCGCTCATCCCCATGGACGTAATTACTGATAACCCACAAGTGTAGGGGATCACAACAGCTTTCGAGGGTAGAGTATTCAACCCAAATTTATTGATTCAACACAAGGGGGGCCAAAGAATATTCTTGAGTATTAGCAGTTGAGTTGTCAATTCAACAACACCTGGATAACTTAGTATCTGCAACAAAGTATTTAGTAGCAAAGTAGTATGATAATAAAGGTAACGGTAGCAAAAGTAACATTTTTGGGTTTTATAGTAGTTGTAGCAGTAGCAACAGAAAAGTAAATAAGCGAAGAACAATATGTGAAAAGTTCGTAGGCAATGGATCAGTGATGGATAATTATGTCGGATGCGATTCCTCATCTAATAGCTATAACATAGGATGACACTAGCTCCAATTCATCAATGTAATGTAGGCATGTATTCTGTAAATAGTCATACGTGCTTATGGAAAAGAACTTGCATGACATCTTTTGTCCTACCCTCCTATGGCAGCAGGGTCCTAACGGAAACTAAGGGATATTAAGGCCTCCTTTTAATAGAGAACCAGAACAAAGCATTAGCACATAGTGAATACATGAACTCCTCAAACTACGGTCATCACCGAGAAATATCCCGATTATTATCACTTCGGGGTTGTCGGATCATAACACATAATAGGTGACTATAGACTTGCAAGATAGGATCAAGAACACACATATATTCATGAAAACATAATAGGTTCAGATCTGAAATCATGGCACTCGGGCCCTAGTGACAAGCATTAAGCATAGCAAAGTCATAGCAACATCAATTTTAGAACATAGTGGATACTAGGGATCAAACCCTAACAAAACTAACTTGATTACATGGTAAATCTCATCCAACCCATCACCGTCCAGCAAGCCTATGATGGAATTACTCACGCACGGCGGTGAGCATCATGAAATTGGTGATGGAGGATGGTTGATGATGATAACGGCGACGAATCCCCCTGTCCGGAGCCTAATACGTCTCCGTCGTATCTATAATTTTTTATTGTTCCATGCCAATATTATTCACTTTCATATACTTTTTGGCAACTTTTTATATTATTTTTGGGACTAACATATTGATACAGTGTCCAGTGCCAGTTCCTGTCTGTTGCATGTTTTTTGTTTCGCAGAAACCCAATATCAAACAGAGTCCAAACGGGAAAACGGACGGAGATATTTTTTGGAATATTTATGATTTTTGGGAAGTAAAATCAACGCGAAACGGTATCCGAGGTGGGCACAAGGTAGGGGGGCGCGCCCTACCCCCCAGGCGCGCCCCTGACCCACATGGTCCACTCGTAAGGCGGTTGACGCTCTCCTTCTGGCGCAAGAAAGCTATTTTACAAGGAAGATCTAAGCGAAAGATTCACCCCAATCGGAGTTACGGATCTCCAGATATAAAGGAAACGGTGAAGGGGTAGAATCAGAGAACGCAGAAACAGAGAGATAGATCCAATCTCGGAGGGGCTCTCTCCCCTCCCAAGCCATGGGAGCCAAGGACCAGAGGGGAAACCCTTCTCCCATCTAGGGAGAAGGTCAAGGAAGAAGAAGAAGAAGGGGGGCTCTCTCCCCCTTGCTTCTGGTGGCGCCGGAACGCCGCCAGGGGCCATAATCATCACCGCGATCTTCACCAACACCACCGTCATCTTCACCAACATCTCCATCACCTTCCCCCTTCTATATCCAGCGGTCCACTCTCCTGCATCCCGTTGTACCCTCTACTTGAACATGGTGCTTTATGCTTCATATTATTATCCAATGATGTGTTGCCATCCTATGATGTTTGAGTAGATCTATTTTGTCCTAATGGCTATTTGATGATCGTGATTGGTTTGAGTTGTATGTTTTATTATTGGTGCTGTCCTATGGTGCCCTCCGTGTCGCGCAAGCGTGGGGGATTCCCACTGTAGAGTGTTGCAATACGTTCATGATTCGCTTATAGTGGATTGGTGAGTGACTGAAACACAAACCCGAGTAAGAGGGATTGTTGTGTATGGGATAAAAGGGGACTTGATGCTTTAATGGTATGGTTGGGTTTTACCTTAATGAATCTTTAGTAGTTGCGGATGCTTGCTAGAGTTCCAATCATAAGTGCATATGATCCAAGTAGAGAAAGTATGTTAGCCTATGCCTCTCCCTCAAATAAAATTTCAATAATGATTACCGGTCTAGTTATCGATTGCCTAGGGACAAATAACTTTCTTGTGACAAAAAGCTCTTTAATTTTACTAATTTAGTTGTGTCTTTATCTAAACAGCCCCTAGTTTATGTTTACGCTCTCTTTATTATCTTGCAAACCTATCCTATCACACCTACAAAGTACTTCTAGTTTCATACTTGTTCTAGGTAAAGCGAACGTCAAGCGTGCGTAGAGTTGTACCGGTGGTCGATAGAACTTGAGGGAATATTTGTTCTACCTTTAGCTCCGCGTTGGGTTCGACACTCTTACTTATCGAAAACTGTTGCGATCCCCTATACTTGTGGGTTATCAAGACCTTTTTCTGGCGCCGTTGCCGGGGAGTCATAGCGTGGGGTGAATATTCTCGTGTGTGCTTGTTTGCTTTATCACTAAGTAATTTTTATTTGCTGTTCTAAGTCATTCCCTATCTTTAGTTATGGATATGGAACGCAAAATACCAAAAAAGTTAGTTGTACTTGCTACTCATGAGGATGGGGTAACTCCTAAAACCCTCGATTCTCATCATGAGAAAAATATTTTGTACTACTTTGATAATCCTAAGAAAACCCCATTCAACTTTATAATGGGAGTAACGTTGGATCCACGTGAATACTTTAGGGATTATAGCTCGACACAAAAAGGGAAACTATTATGGGATCAAATTAATATGTTGAAGTGGTATGCTAGACAACTATGCTCGGAATATGATTATAATTGTTGCTCTAGGATGAATGCTCCACACCTCCCCTTTGCATGCAAATTTAATGATAATGAAACCTTGGCTTCTTATGCTAGAGGTATATATGATTACTATGATGTGGAACAAATAGAAGAATTTGTATCTTTTAAGGGTGCTTTTGAAATTGCTATTTTGATTGAAAAGTATGATACTACTCTTTACAAATTTGAAAATTTTGCCATACTTGAATATTGTTATTATAATTATGCTTCTAATGCCTATGTTAAACAATTTATTGAGGAAGTCTCCGCTGTCCAAGAAGAGACTAATATTTTGCAGGAAGCTATGGAAGAAGAAATTGATGAAACTATGAGCTCATTGGATGAAAAAGATGAGGAGGAGAGCGAAGAACAAGAGGAGGAAGAGCGGATTGATCACCCGTGCCCACCTTCTAATGAGAGTAACTCTTCAACTCATACATTGTTTAATTCCCCTTCGTGTTTATCGAAGGATGATTGCTATGATGACTGTTATGATCCCTATGATTCTTTTGAAATATCCCTTTTTGATGATGCTTGCTATGCTTGTGGCCAAGATGCCAATATGAATTATGCTTATGGAGATGAACTTGCTATAGTTCCTTATGCTAAACATGAAATTGTTGCTATTGCACCCACGCATGATAGTCTTATTATCTTGAATTCTCCCAACTACACTTTATCGGAGAAGTTTGTGCTTATTAAGGATTATATTGATGGGTTGCCTTTTACCATTGCACATGATGATTTTGATAGATATAATATGCATGTGCTTGCTGCTCCTACTTGCAATTATTATGAGAGAGCAACTATGTCTCCACCTCTCTATGTTTCCAACACGATAGAATTGCAAGAAACTGTTTATACTATGCATTGGCCTTTACTATGTGTGCATGAATTGTTCTTTTATGACATGCCGATGCATAGGAAGAGAGTTAGACTTCGTAATTACATGATTTATGTTACTTTGTGCTCACTACTAAATTACAAATCATTGTTAACTAATTGGCTTTGATATACCTTGGGATCCGGGTGGATCCATTACTTGAGCACTATATGCCTAGCTTAATGGCTTTAAAGAAAGCGCTGCCAGGGAGACAACCCGGAAGTTTTAGAGAGTCATTTATTTCTGTTGAGTGCTTTCATATAGTTTAAAAAACAAAAAAATAAAGAGGGGAACCTAAAAACTTTTCAAAAAGGAAAGTGAAAGTGAGAAAGACAAGCATTGTTGAAGTGGGAGAGCTCCTTGAACTTTGTTCATGCTCACGGAAACTTTGTGAATCTTGATTACAGAAATTTTCATCAAAAATAATTATCCCCTTGTACAATTCCACTGTATTATAAAAATAATGTGCCAAGGTTTGCCTTTAGGATGTTTACAATGCTTGTTGGTTTGTACGGTGCAGGACAGAAACTTTGTCTGTAGTGCGCGATTTTGCATTTTTAACTGGAACGTCAATTGGTTATGATTCTTTTTTCACTGTATTGCTATACAACTTGTTTATTTTTTCTAATTTTGGTAGAATTTTTGGGGTACCTGAAGTATGGTGGATGTTCAGATTGCTACAGACTGTTCTGTTTTTGACAGATTCTGTTTTTGATGCATAGTTTGCTTGTTTTGATGAATCTATCAATTTATATCAGTGGATTAAGCCATGAAAAAGTTATATTACAGTAGACACAATGAAAAAACAAAATATGAATTGGTTTGCAACAGTACTTAGAGTGGTTATTTGCTTTATTATACTAATGGATCTTACCGAGTTTTTTGTTGAAGTTTTGTGTGGATGTAGTGTCTAATCGAGGATGTTTCGATGTGAGAAGAAGGAAGAGAGGCAAGAGCTCAAGCTTGGGGATGCCCGAGGCACCCCAAGTAAATATTCAAGGAGACTCAAGCGTCTAAGCTTGGGGATGCTGGGGAGGCATCCCCTCTTTTTTCAACAAGTATCGGTATGTTTTCGAATTCGTTTCGTTCATGCATTATGTGCAAGTCTTGGAGCGTCTTTTGCATTTAGTTTTCATTTTTCTTTTATGCACCATGCTGGTATGAGATAGTACTTGGTTTATTTATAGAATGCTCATTGCACCTCACTTAAATCTTTTGAGTACGGCTTTATAGAATGCTTCATGTGCTTCACTTATATCATTTGAAGTCTGGATTGCCTGTTTCTCTTCACATAGAAAACCGCCATTTGTAGAATGCTCTTTTGCTTCACTTATATTTGTTAAAGCGTGGGCATATCTTTTGTAGAAATAATTAAACTCTCTTGCTTCACTTATATCTATTTAGAAAGATGACAGGAATTGGTCATTCACATAAAATCCTACATAAACTTGTAGATCGCTGAATATGATATGTTTGATTCCTTGCAATAGTTTTGCGATTTAAAGATGGTGATATTAGAGTTATGCTAGTGGGTGGTTGTGGATTGTAGAGATAGTTGTGTTGAGGTTTGCAAGTCCTGTAGCATGCACGTATGATAACCGTTGTGTGACAAATTTGAAGCATGGGGTGTTTCTTTGATTGTCTTCCTTATGAGTGGCGGTCGGGGACGAGCGATGGTCTTTTCCTACCAATCTATCCCCCTAGGGGCATGCGTAGTAGTACTTTGCTTCGAGGGCTAATAAACTTTTGCAATAAGCATATGAGTTCTTTATGACTAATGTGAGTCCATGGATTATACGCACTCTCACCTTTCCGCCTTTGCTAGCCTCTTCAGTACCGTGCATTGCCCTTTCTCACCTCGAGAGTGGTGCAAACTTCGCCGGTGCATCCAAACCCCGTGATACGATGCACTCTATCACACATAAGCCTCATTATATCTTCCTCAAAACAGCCACCATACCTACCTATCATGGCATTTCCATAGCCATTCCGAGATATATTGCCATGCAACTTTCATCATCATCATATTCATGACTTGAGCATTCATTGTCATATTGCTTTGCATGATCGTAAGATAGCTAGCATGATGTTTTCATGGCTTGTCCATTTTTTGATGTCATTGCTATGCTAGATCATTGCACAGCCCGGTACACCGCTGGAAGCATTCATATAGAGTCATATCTTTGTTCCAGTATCGAGTTGTAATATCGAGTTGTAAGTAAATAAAAGTGTGATGATCATCATTATTAGAGCATTGTCCCCAAAAAGAAAGAAAAGAAAGGCCAAAAAAAGAAAGGCCAAAGAAAAAAGAAGAGAAAAAAAGGAAAGGCCAAAGAAGCCTAAATAAAAAAGGGGGGGCCAAAGAAGCCCACCAAAAAAATAATTAAATAAATAAATAAAAAGGGGCAATGTTACTATCTCTTTTTCCACACTTGTGCTTCAAAGTAGCACCATGTTCTTCATGTAGTGAGTCTCATATCTTGTGCTTCAAAGTAGCACCATGTTCTTCATATAGATTGTCTCCTATGTTGTCATTTTCATATACTAGTGGGAATTTTCATTATAGAACTTGGCTTGTATATTCCAACGATGGGCTTCCTCAAATGCCCTAGGTCTTCATGAGCAAGCAAGTTGGATGCACACCCACTTAGTTTCTTTTGTTGAGCTTTCATACACTTATAGCTCTTAGTGCATCCGTTGCATGGCAATCCCTACTCCTTGCATTGACATCAATTGATGGGCATCTCCATATCCCGTTGATTAGCTGCATCGATGTGAGACTTTCTCCTTTTTGTCTTCCCCACATAACCTCCATCATTATATTCTATTCCACCTATAGTGCTATATCCATGGCTTGCGCTCATGTATTGCGTGAGGGTTGAAAAAGCTGAAGCGCGTTAAAAAGTATGAACCAATTGCTCGGCTTGTCATTGGGGTTGTGCATGATGGGGGCATTTTGTGTGACGAAAATGAAGCATGGCCAAACTGTATGATTTTGTAGGGATAAGCTTGCTTTGGCCTTGTTGTTTTGAAAAGACACGATTGCTTTATTGGTACACTCGAAGTATTGTTGTTTTTATGTCAAATGATAGACTATTGCTTTGAATCACTCGTGTCTTAATATTCATGCCATGATTAGACATATGATCAAGATTATGCTAGGTAGCATTCCACATCAAAAATTATTCTTTTTTATCATTTACCTACTCGAGGACGAGCAGGAATTAAGCTTGGGGATGATGATACGTCTCCGTTGTATCTATAATTTTTTATTGTTCCATGTCAATATTATTCACTTTCATATACTTTTTGGTAACTTTTTATATTATTTTTGGGACTAACATATTGATCTAGTGCCCAGTGCCAGTTCCTGTCTGTTGCATGTTTTTTGTTTCGCAGAAACCCAATATCAAACGGAGCCCAAACGGGAAAAATGGACGGAGATATTTTTTGGAATATTTATGATTTTTGGGAAGTAAAATCAACGCGAAACGGTATCCGAGGTGGGCACGAGGTAGGGGGCGCGCCCCTGACCCTCGTGGTCCACCCGTAAGGCAGTTGATGCTCTCCTTCTGGTGCAAGAAAGCTAATTTTACAATGAAGATCTGAGCGAAAGATTCACCCCAATCGGAGTTACGGATCTCCAGATATAAAGGAAACGGTGAAGGGGTAGAATTAGAGAACGCAAAAACAGAGAGATAGATCCAATCTCGGAGGGGCTCTCGCCCCTCCCAAGCCATGGGAGCCAAGGACCAGAGGGGAAACTCTTCTCCCATCTAAGGAGAAGGTCAAGGAAGAAGAAGAAGAAGGGGGGCTCTCTCCCCCTTGCTTCTGGTGGCGCCGGAACACCGCCGGGGGCCATAATCATCACCGCGATCTTCACCAACACCACCCTCATCTTCACCAACATCTCCATCACCTTCCCCCTTCTATATCCAGCGGTCCACTCTCCCACATCCCGCTGTACCCTCTACTTGAACATGGTGCTTTATGCTTCATATTATTATCCAATGATGTGTTGCCATCCTATGATGTTTGAGTAGATCTATTTTGTCCTAATGGCTATTTGATGATCGTGATTGGTTTGAGTTGTATGTTTTATTATTGGTGCTGTCCTATGGTGCCCTCTGTGTCGCGCAAGCGTGAGGGATTCCCGCTGTAGGGTGTTGCAATACGTTCATGATTCGCTTATAGTGGGTTGGTGAGTGACTGAAACACAAACCCGAGTAAGAGGGATTGTTGCGTATGGGATAAAAGGGGACTTGATGCTTTAATGTTATGGTTGGGTTTTACCTTAATGAATCTTTAGTAGTTGCGGATGCTTGCTAGAGTTCCAATCATAAGTGCATATGATCCAAGTAGAGAAAGTATGTTAGCCTATGCCTCTTCCTCAAATAAAACTGCAATAATGATTACCGGTCTAGTTATCGATTGCCTAGGGACAAATAACTTTCTCGTGACAACAAGCTCTTTAATTTTACTAATTTAGTTGTGTCTTTATCTAAACAGCCCCTAGTTTATGTTTACGCTCTCTTTATTATCTTGCAAACCTATCCTATCACACCTACAAAGTACTTCTAGTTTCATACTTGTTCTAGGTAAAGCGAACGTCAAGCATGCGTAGAGTTGTATCGGTGGTCGATAGAACTTGAGGGAATATTTGTTCTACCTTTAGCTCCTCGTTGGGTTCGACACTCTTACTTATCGAAAACTGTTGCGATCCCCTATACTTGTGGGTTATCAGAGCCCCGAACAGACTCCAGATCAGCCTTCCCGAGAGAGATTAGGGCTTGGCGGCGGCTCCGTATCATAAAACGCGATGAAACTTTCTCTCTGGTTTTTTTCTCCCCGAACGTGAATATATGGAGTTGGAGTTGAGGTCGGTGGAGGTCCAAGGAGCCCATGAGACAGGGGGGCGCGCCCTGGGGAGAGGGCGTGCCCCCCACCCTCGTGGATAGGGTGTGGGCCACTTGGTCTTGATTCTGTCGCCAGTATTTTTTATATTTTCCAAAAAGTGTCTCCGTGGATTTTCAGAACATTCCGAGAACTTTTGTTTTCTACACATAAAATAACATCATGGCAGTTCTATTGAAAACAGCGTCAGTCCGGGTTAGTTTCATCCAAATCATGCATGTTTGAGTCCAAAACAAGGGCAAAAGTGTTTGGAAAAGTAGATACGTTGGAGATGTATCAACTCCCCCAAGCTTAAACCTTTGCTTGTCCTCAAGCAATTCAGTTGATAAACTGAAAGTGATAAAGAAAAACTTTTACAAACTCTGTTTGCTCTTGTTGTTGTAAACATGCAAAGCCATCATTCAGATTTCAGCAAATATTATGAACTAACCATACTCACAATAACACTTAGGTCTCACAATTACTCATATCAATAGCATAATCAGCTAGCAAGCCATAATAATAAAACTCAGATGACAACACTTTCTCAAAATAATCATAACATGATATAACAAAATGGTATCTCCCTAGCCCTTTCTGAGACCGCAAAACATAAATGTAGAGCACCTTTAAAGATCAAGGACTGACTAAACATTGTAATTCATGGTAAAAGAGATCCAGTCAAGTCATACCCAATATAAACCAATAGTAATGAATGCAAATGACAGTGTGCTCTCCAGCAGGTGCTTGACTCAACATAAAAGTAAATAGATAGGCCCTTCGCAGAAGGAAGGAGGGATTTGTAGAGGTGCCAGAGCTCGATTTTAAAATAGAGATTGAATAACATTTTGAGCGGCATATTTTCGCTGTCAACGCAACAACTATGAGATGGCTGTATCTTCCATACTACATGCATTATAGGCAGTTCCCAAATAGAATGGTAAAGGTTTATACTCCCCCAACCACCAACAAGCATCAATCCATGGCTTGCTTGAAACAACGAGTGCCTCCAACTAACAACAGCCCTGGGGGAGTTTTGTTTAATTATTTTGATTTGCTTTGATCTTTTTGGATCATGGGACTGGGCATCCCGGTTACCGGCCCTTTCTCGTGAATGAGGAGCAGAGTCCACTCCTCTTGAGAATAACCCACCTAGCATGGAAGATATATGCAGCCCTAATTGAAACATGGACTGCTCGAGCATACAAAACAGAATTTCATTTGAAGGTTTGGAGATTGGCACATACAAATTTACTTGGAACGGCAGGTAAGTACCGCATATAGGAAGGTATAGTGGACTCATATGGTACAACTTTGGGGTTTAAGGAGTTTGGATGCACAAGCAGTATTCCCGCTTAGTACAGGTGAAGGCTAGCAAAAGACTGGAAAGCGACCAACCGAGAGAGCGACAACAGTCATAAACATGCATTAAAATTAATTCACACCGAGTGCAAGCATGAGTAGGATATAACCTACCATGAACATAAATATCATGAAGGCTATGTTGATTTGTTTCAACTACATGCGTGAACATGTGCCAAGTCGAGTCACTCAATTCATTCAAAGGAGGATACCATCCCATCATACCACATCATAATCATTCTAATAGCATGTTGGCACGCAAGGTAAACCATTATAACTCATAGCTAATCAAGCATGGCACAAGTAACTATAATCTCTAGATGTCATTGCAAATATGTTTACTTCATAATAAACTAAATCAGGAACGATGAACTCATCATATTTACAAAAACAAGAGAGGTCGAGTTCATACCAGCTTTTCTCATCTCAATAAGTTCATCATATATCGTCATTATTGCCTTTCACTTGCACGACCGAACGATGTGTATAATAATAATAATAGTGCACGTGCATTGGACTAAGCTGGAATCTGCAAGCATTCAACTCAAGAGAGAAGACATGGTAATATGGGCTCTAGGTTAAATAAAAAATCATGCATATGAGAGCCACTAAACATTTTCAATATGGTCTTCACGACCCCCAAAGGAAAGAAAAGAAATTAAAACTATTTACACGGGAAAGCTCCCAACAAGTAAGAAGAAGAATAAGAAATATTTTTGGGTTTTCATTTTAATTCTATTACAAGCATGGAAATTAAACTAACTAATTTTTTTTTGGTTTTTCTTAAGGTTTATCAAACACACAAGAAGAAAGCGAGAAAGAAAATTAAACTAACATGGATAATACAATGAAAGAGTATGAGCACCGACGACTAGTGTGTGAACATGAATGCAAAGTCGGTGAGAAATACGTACTCCCCCAAGCTTAGGCTTTTGGCCTAAGTTGGTCTAATACCAAGGACCGCCTGGCTGATATCCATAGTTGTAGCTGGGGTCATACTGAGATGCAGCAGCAACCGCCTCCTGAGCTGCAGCATGTTGGCGAGCTGCCTCCGCTCTCCCCTCGTGTTCAGCTGCTTCCTCCCTGGTAACAACATATCTTCCTTTTGCTTGATAATCAAAAAGGAGAGGAGCAGGAAGAGTAACATGGACGATGTTGCGTCTGTCATAGATTAGTCGATAATGGAGGAATTGTTCATTTCTCCTAAGAAAATGATGATTGACCATAGCGTCATAATCTAGATAAGCAGGAGGTGTCATCACATCCCCCTCTCGTGGGGCCATACCAAGATAATTAGCCACATGGGTTGCATAAATTCCTCCAAATAAATCTCTAGTTCTACCATTATTCTACAACCTACGTGCAACTACTGCCCCCAAGTTATAACCTTTATAACCCAACACAGCACTCTTGAGGACACAAAGATCAAGGACACACATATGACATGCTTCATCTTTACCATTAATGCATCTACCAATGAAGAGAGCAAAATAATGTATAGCAGGAAAATGAATGCTCCCTATGTTAGCTTGTGCTATGTCCCTGGATTCTCCCATAGTAATACTAGCAAGGAAATCTCTAAATTCAGATTTGTGAGCATCATTAATATTACCCCACTGCGGAAGTTTGCAAGCAGTTGTAAAATCCTCTAAGTCCATGGTATAAGATGTATCATAAATATCAAATAGGACACTAGGAGAATTATGCGTACAGTTATATTTAAACCTCGGCACAAAGGAATCAGTCAATTGATAGTACTGAGGACACTTATCTTGTAAGAAGTCCTCCAGCTCAGCATTACGCACATACACGTTAAATTCCTCCTTAAAGCCTGCTTCGACCATAAAATCATCGGATGGCCACTCACAAGCTCGTACATCCGCGTCCCTCGGTAAATCAACATCTTGCTCACGTATAGCAATGATGGGTCCTTTCTTTACCAAGGAACCACCTTGGTACATTCTCCTAGACATAATTCTTTTTCTGAAAAATTTCTGAGATTTTAGTAACTTCAAAATAAAAGTGAATAAAACCAAACAAGATTGATAGCAACTACTCCTACAAGTGCCTAGAGCCTATATCATGCATTAGAATTGCTTGGGACCTCATAAATTTAACATGCAAGATCAAGAACATGGTCACCTATGCAGCAAAAATTTGCAATGAATAAAGCACTAGAACAAAAACTAATTGGACCAATGGAGGAGTCACATACCAAGCAACAATCTCCCAAAGCAGTTTTGCGAATGGAGCTTTGAGCAAGGAGATCGAAAATCGCAGCAAAACGAGCTAGAACTCGTGCTTGAGCTGGATGGGGATTTTTTTGGGTAGAAGATGGAGTGTGTGGGTGCTGGCATAAGTGGAGGGGGCACCAGGGGCCCACGAGAGAGGGGGCATGCCCTCCACTCTCGTGGCCTGGTGCTTGCCCCTCTTGCAGTGATTTCAGTGCCTAAAATCCCCAAATATTCCATAAAAATCATACTAAATTTGCAGGGCATTTGGAGCACTTTTATTTTCGGGATATTTTTTAATGCACGGATAATTCAGAAAACAGACAGATAATACTATTTTTGATTTATTTATTCTAAATAACAGAAAGTAAAAAGTGGGTATAGAAGGTTGTGCCTTCTAGTTTCATCCATCTCATGATCATCAAAATGAATCCACTAACAAGGTTGATCAAGTCTTGTTAACAAACTCATTCTGAATAACACGGAACCGGAGAAATTTCAAATAACACTAAGTTACCTCAACGGGGATATGAACATCCCCAATAATAAGAATACCATACTTTTTCTTGACAGTAGGGAGAGGAAATTCAAAACCTCCAATAATGATAGTTGGAACTTTTCCAATAGAATTGATGCTATGAACTTGAGATTGTTTCCACGGAAAGTGTACCGTATGCTCATTACCATTAACATGAAAAGTGACATTGCCTTTGTTGCAATCAATAACAGCCCCTGCAGTATTCAAAAAAGGTCTACCAAGGATAATCGACATACTATCGTCCTTAGGAATATCAAGAATAACAAAGTCCGTTAATATAGTGACATTTGCAACCACAACAGGCACATCCTCACAAATACCGACAGGTATAGCAGTTGATTTATCAGCCATTTGCAAAGATATTTCAGTAGGTGTCAACTTATTCAATTCAAGTCTACAATATAAAGAGAGAGGCATAACACTAACACCGGCTCCAAGATCACATAAAGCAGTTCTAACATAATTTCTTTTAATGGAGCATGGTATAGTTGGTACCCCCGGATCTCCAAGTTTCTTTGGTATTCCACCCTTAAAAGTGTAATTAGCAAGCATGGTGGAAATTTCAGCTTCTGGTATCTTTCTTTTATTTGTAATGATATCCTTCATATATTTAGCATAAGGATTTACTTTAGGCATATCAGTTAAGCGCATACGTAAGAAAATAGGTCTAATCATTTTAGCAAAGCGCTCAAAATCCTCATCATCCTTTATCTTGGATGGTTTAGGGGGAAAGGGCATGGGTTTCTGAACCCATGGTTCTCTTTCTCTACCGTGCTTCCTAGCAACAAAGTCTCTCTGATCATAACGTTGATTCTTTGATTGTGGGTTATCAAGATCAACAGCAGGTTCAATCTCTACATCATTGTTTTTGCTAGGTTGAGCATCAACATGAACATTATCATTAACATTATCACTAGGTTCATGTTCATCACCTGATTGTGTTTCAGCATCAGAGATAGAAATATCATTGGGATTCTCAGGTGTGTCTACAGTAGGTTCACTAGAAGCATGCAAACTCCTATCGTTTTTCTTCTTCTTCTTTTTAGAAGAACTAGATGCCTCTAAATTATTTCTCTGAGAATCTTGCTCGATTCTCTTAGGGTGGCCTTCAGGATACAAAGGTTTCTGAGTCATTCTACCAGTTCTAGTAGCCACTCTAACAGCAAAGTCATTTTTATTATTTAATTCATCAAGCAAATCATTTTGAGCTTTAAGTACTTGCTCAGCTTGAGTAGCAACCATAGAAGTATATTTGCTAATGAGTTTGAGTTCACCTTTAACTCTAGCCATATTATCGCTCACGCATCCTATCTCAGAAGCATTATTCTTTAACTCTTTACCAACATAAGCATTAAAACTTTCTTGTCTAGCCATAAAGTCATCAAATTCATCTAAGCATGGGCTATGAAATTTAGTAGAGGGGATTTCAACTTTATCATATCTATAGAGAGAATTTACCTTTACTACCTGTGTCGGGTTATCAAGACAATGTGGTTTTTCAACAGGCGGTATATTAAGACCATGTATTTCTTCAATAGGAGGTAAATTCTTAACATCTTCAGCTTTAATACCTTTTTCTTTCATTGATTTCTTTGCCTCTTGCATATCTTCAGGACTGAGAAATAAAACACCTCTCTTCTTCGGAGTGGGTTTAAGGATAGGCTCAGGAGTTGGCTCAATTGGTTCAGGAATTGCCTCAGGAATTGGCTCAGGAAGAGTCCAATTATTTTCATTAGTCAACATATTATTCAATAATAATTCAGCTTCGTCGACTGTTCTTTCCCTGAAAACACAACCAGCACAAATATCCAAGTAGTCCTTGGAAGCATCGGTTAGTCCATTATAAAAGATATCAAGTATTTCATTTTTCTTGAGAGGATGATCAGGCAAAGCATTAAGTAATCGGAGAAGCCTCCCCCAAGCTTGTGGGAGACTCTCTTCTTTGATTTGCACAAAATTATATATTTCCCGCAAGGCAGCTTGTTTCTTATGAGTAGGGAAATATTTAGCAGAGAAGTAATAAATCCTATCCTGGGGACTACGCACACAACCAGGAGCAAGAGAATTATACCAAGTCTTAGCATCACCCTTTAATGAGAACGGAAATATCTTAAGGATATAATAATAGCGAGATTTATCATCATGAGTAAACCGGGTAGCTATATCATTCAACTTGGTAAGATGTGCCACAATAGTTTTAGATTCAAGGACATAAAAAGGATCAGATTCAACTAAAGTAATAATTTCAGGATCAATAGAGAATTCATAATCCATATCAGTAACACAGATAGGTGAAGTAGCAAAAGCAGGGTTAGGTTTCATTCTAGCATTAAGGGACTGCTGCTTCCATTTAGCTAATAATTTCTTAAGATCATATCTATCATTGCAAGCAAAGATAGCTCTAGCAGCTTCTTCATTCATAACATAACCCTCAGGAACAACAGGCAATTCATAATCATTGGGAGTATTTTCATCATCACTATCATCAATAATAGCATCTTCAATAATTTCGTTCCCTCTAACCCTAGCAAGTTGTTCATCAAGAAATTCACCTAATGGCAAAGTAGTATCACGCACAAAAGTAGTTTCATCATAAGTATCATGCATAGAAGAAGTGGCATCATCAATAACATGCGACATATCAGAGTTCATAGCAGTAGCAGGTTTAGGTGTCGCAAGCTTACTCAAAACAGAAGGAGAATCTAGTGCAGAGCTAGATGGCATTTCCTTACCTCCCCTTGTAGTTGAGGGATAGATCGTAGTTTTCGCGTCTTTCAAGTTCTTCATAGTGATCAACATATATAAATCCCAAGTGACTCAGAGAATAGAGCTATGCTCCCCGGCAACGGTGCGAGAAATTAGTCTTGATAACCCACAAGTGTAGGGGATCGCAACAGCTTTCGAGGGTCGAGTATTCAACCCAAATTTATTGATTCGACACAAGGGGAGCCAAAGAATATTCTTGAGTATTAGCAGTTGAGTTGTCAATTCAACCACACCTGGATAACTTAGTATCTGCAGCAAAGTATTTAGTAGCAAAGTAGTATGATAATAAAGGTAATGGTAGCAAAAGTAATATTTTTGGGTTTTGTAGTAGTTGTAACAGTAGCAACAGAAAAGTAAATAAGCAAAGAACAACATGTGAAAAGCTCATAGGCAATGGATTAATGATGGATAATTATGTTAGATGTGATTCCTCATGTAATAGCTATAACATAGTGTGACACAGAACTAGCTCCAATTCATCAATGTAATGTAGGCATGTATTCTGTAAATAGTCATACGTGCTTATGGAAAAGAACTTGCATGACATCTTTTGTCCTACCCTCCTGTGGCAGCAGGGTCCTAACGGAAACTAAGGGATATTAAGGCCTCCTTTTAATAGAGAACTAGAACAAAGCATTAGCACATAGTGAATACATGAACTCCTCAAACTACGGTCATCACCGAGAAGTATCCCGATTATTGTCACTTCGGGGTTGTCGGATCATAACACATAATAGGTGACTATAGACTTGCAAGATAGGATCAAGAACACACATATATTCATGAAAACATAATAGGTTCAGATCTGAAATCATGGCACTCGGGCCCTAGTGACAAGCATTAAGCATAGCAAAGTCATAGCAACATCAATCTCAGAACATAGTGGATACTAGGGATCAAACCCTAACAAAACTAACTTGATTACATGGTAAATCTCATCCAACCCATCACCGTCCAGCAAGCCTACGATGGAATTACTCACGCACGGCAGTGATCATCATGAAATTGGTGATGGAGGATGGTTGATGATGACAACTGGGACGAATCCCCCCTCTCCGGAGCCTCGAACGGACTCCAGATCAGCCCTCCCGAGAGAGATTAGGGCTTGGCGGCGGCTCCGTATCGCAAAACGCGATGAAACTTTCTCTCTAATTTTTTTCTCCCTGAACATGAATATATGGAGTTGGAGTTGAGGTCGGTGGAGGTCCAGGGGGACCACGAGACAGGGGGGCGCGCCCAGGGGGAGGGCGCGCCCCCCACCCTCGTAGACAGGGTGTGGGCCCCTGGTCTTGATTCTTTCGCCAGTAGTTTTTATATTTTCCAAAAATTGCCTCCGTGGATTTTCAGGACATTCCGAGAACTTTTGTTTTCTACACATAAAACAACATCATGGCAGTTCTGTTGAAAACAGCGTCAGTCCGGGTTAGTTTCATCCAAATCATGCAAGTTAGAGTCCAAAACAAGGGCAAAAGTGTTTGGAAAAGTAGATACGTTGGAGAAGTATCACCTACATCTCCCTCAAAACTACTTGGACCCATGACATGAGCTCGAGCAAAGGCTATCGAAGATAAGGTGAACTCGCTCCTCTCCGAACTCCCTCTCTCTACTCACGAGACATGGCTATTACCTCATACAGAGACTCTGTGTGTGATCAGGTACTTGGAGGAGAGCCACGGGACAGCTACACTCAATGGCCAAGATGGCAAGGACACCAAGCGTGAAGATCAAGAGGAAGGACTGCTTTGGAAGCTACAGGCCCCGGATGACCGTCCAGGAACGGACGTCCGACCCCTGGAAGATGCTACAGTCGAGAGAGGAGAGGCAGGCCAGAGCTATAGGCCTCGGACGACCGGCCCAGCCCGGTCGACCGGCCACTCCCAGGCTCCGGACGACCGAGCCCTTACGGACGACCGTGCCAGTGACCACAGAACAGAAATTACGGAAATCCGAAGGCGTCCCGACGACCATGCCAGCGACCACAGAACAGAATCTATCAGACATCCGAGGAACCCCGGACGTTCGGGACCCCGCGAGCCTCCGGACGACCGGCGCCCCACAGACGTCTAGACCCTGGCTGCGTCCAGCTGCGGGCTGAGGCCCATGTACCCCTTCACTTCGCCCCTCTTTTGCACTAAGACTATAAATAGACCACTACCACCTCCTAGATAGGGTTAGCATTGTGATAGCTCATTTGATATAGAGCATTGCTCATCCGTACCGGATCTACTCCTCGTGAGGGACCGCACCTCTTCGGAGAAGATCCATTCGGATTCAAGACCTCCATCTGGAAAATACAATCAAGACCTCCTCACGGAGAAGAACGGTTACTCTTGTATCGTCCCTTGTTGACTTTGGATCTCGTGTTACTTTGTGCCTCGGTGATCTAGCACTGGTGTGATCTATTTCGTGTCGGTTGAGTGTTTCTCTTGTTTTCTCCTTGTGATTCCCCTCGTGTTCTTCCGCGTGTTCTTCGTGTTCCCCGTAGGTTCCACTCCAAACGTGAAAGATCGGCCCCATAGGGTTCCGCCCTACATCATCTTGGTATCATGAGCCACGTTGATCACGTTTCTGGAGCCCCTACCCCGTGTTTTCTAGCTTGATTTTGTTGTTTTCTTCCTAAATCCGAAAATCCCCACCAAAAATAGCCCCAATTTTATTTTTTTTGTGATTTGTTGGTGAGTTGAAATTTTGTTGGATTTGGTCCATGGATTTGTGTTGCCACATGTGGATCTAGCTTTCCCCACCCTTCCTACCCTTTTCCATCTACAAATCCACTCGAATTCGACATCACCATCTCCCTCCACCCCGAAATCGTCTAGTTCATCCCGTGCCCGATTTTCGCCCAGGACACGGACGACCGGACCCAACCGGACGTTCGACAACGACCGGACGACCGTGACCACCCGGACGTCCGGGCAACTCTGGCGAAACTGAATTTTGTTCAGTTCGGCCACCACCACATCCCCACCTTCCACCACATCTTCCAAACCCACATACACCACCATCATCCCCCAATACCTCCTATGACGATTTTGACACATTTTGGTCTTTGATATTTTGAGTTGTGGCTCCCGTGTCCTATTGTGTTTCGGCTATATAGGTATGGTACGACATCATCATCACTGCGGCTCATCTTCGCAAAGGACTCATCATCGCCAAGGACGGTAACCTCGTCGACATCTTTGTCATACCTTGCAATTGCATTGATACCCACATGGCCTTACATTTGCGTAGCTTACCCATCGAGACTAGCCATTGAGTATTGCAGGCAACGTGACTTCTGCACATTAGTGATCATACTCCATACCATACATACCATACCATAGTGGTGCATATATTGGCATCAACTTGTGTGTCACAAAGTTGTCATCGCATACACAATTGCTATCTTGGTTCGTGAAGTTTTGCATGAGAAAAGAGCTCAAAAGTGAAAGAGCCAACCAAGCTTTTAAGCAAAGAGGGAAAGATAAGCAAAGAGCTTATAAGCAAGAACCATAGCATCATACTACATTAAGATTGTCTTATCAGATCATCCTGGATCATAGCACCGAAATACCATACATATAGCATACTTTGGATAGAGATCGTTGCATTTTTGCCTAGTAGGTTGTGCACAAGTTCCGTGTCCGCCTATTGTGCAATCGTGCTAGTGTCTCTCGTGTATTGTGCAACAAGAGCATTTTCGTGGATTCCACATTTTGGCTCACTTTTGGTTTGCACAATCCCACTTATCTATTTGCATGTGTGTTTCTGTGTACCTCCACTTGCTTGGTCTACTTGTTGCATTTCCAAATTTGTGAATCTTTTCCAACATTATTAAAGCTCACTTACAATTGCATCAAATTTTGTGCCGCCATCCTAACCAAGCTCCACCATAAGCTTTTACTTGTGTAGGTGTGAGAACCGACAAGAATTGGTACCAATAGTGCTATTTCATTGTCCGCATTTGAGTGAACTTGATTCATCATCAACATCGGTCAAGGTGCATTGGTATAAGTTCTACTCTTTCTACCACTAACATTTTGCTTGGAATGATGGATAGGCCGAGTACTTCTACCAACCCACTCTTCATCGAGCAAGACGACGACATGTCATCATACATCACAAAGAGCCACCTCTTTGGTGCACAACGAGCGTTGCATCAAGAGCAAAAAGTTATGGCTGATCACATCGACAACCTCGCCACCGACTTGCGACTCTCCGAGCAATGTACCAAGGACTACTTCGACAACAAGCTCGATGCTCACAAGCAAGAGAATGATGCAAGGATGGACGAGATCCGCGCCTTGTTGGTGAACTATCCTACTTCTACATCTTCATACTCAAGACGGAGCCGCTCAAGTCGACACTCCGATGACACCTTCTCCGGCTCAAGTACACCGTCATCGAACACTCTTCGACGAGCCGCGCATCAAGACCGTCATGCATCTCGCAATCCTATACACGACAAGGATTCACAAGAGCAAGTCAATGAGCAAGTACCTCGTCCTCAACCACACCAAGTCGCTTTTGCACAAGCTCAAGAACGACAACGACAACGGTGCCAAGAGGAAGAACAAGCGCGTCTCCATCAAGAGGAACAAGACGCCGAGGCTCAACGTCTTCAACAACAACAACATGAAGCACAAGCTCTTGAGGCGCAACGTGCCCTTCAAGAATCAAGTCGAGCCATCACAAACCGCAATCGCGAATGGCGCAATCAAGAGGAAGCCCTTCGAGAAGAAATCCAAGAGAGGAACTACCAACCGCGAGTGCAACGTCAAGTTCCTCAAGCTCCTCCAGAAGCTCGACAAGCTCCTCCACAACCTCAAGTTCAACAACAGCAAGTTGATCATGGACTTCCTCCACGCCAAGAGCAACATGAGGATGATTACCCTCCGCGTCAAGGGCGTCATCATCACCATCGCCAACAACACAATGAAGAGAAACGCTATGGAAAGCTCAAATTCACAATGCCCAAGTTCAATGGAAGCAATGATCCTGAAGAATATATTTCATGGGCATTGAAGGTTGACAAAAATCTTTCGTTTGCACAACTATGAGGAAGACAAGAAGATTGCTATGGCATCACTTGAGTTCCAAGACTATGTGCTCATATGGTGGGAACAAATCCTTGAGCGTCGAGAAGCCAGAGGTGAACCTCCAATCACCACTTGGGCTCAAATGAAGGATGTCATGCGAGCACGTTTTGTGCTCACCTACTACAACCGAGATCTCTTCAAGAAGCTACAACTCCTCAAGCAAGTAACAAAGAGTGTTGAAGAATACTACAAGGAAATGGAGATAGCCATGATTTGAGCCAATGTCACGGAAGATGATGAGCAAACAATGGCAAGTTTCTTGAATGGACTCAATCATCCCATCAAGAAGATTGCCGACTTCCAACCCTACTCCAACCTCATCGAGCTCGTCCATCAAGCTACCAAGGCGGAACGTCAAGTGCAAGATGACTTCAAATACACCAAGTACTCATCCAAGACCTACGGCTTCTGCAACAACCAAGCTTCAACAACTCCTCCAACCTCTACATTAACCGAGCCTTCTCCAAGCAATGACGACAAGTCAAGTTACAAGAGAACTTCGACTAGCTCGAGTCGTCCTCCTCCTACTACAAGCAACTTCAAGCCGTGTGCTTCATCATCTACTCCAATCGATGAGACCGTCAAGACAAGCTCCTTCAAGTGTTTCACTTGCGGTGGCCAAGGCCACAAGTCCTATGAATGCACAAACAAGCGCACCATGATCCTCAATGATGATGGAACCTATGACTCCATGAGTGACAAGGAGATGGAAGCCCTTGAGCAAGTGGCCATGCACCGACGCGTGAACGAGGATGAAGATGATCAAGTCTTTTGTGATGAGGATTCGAGCCCCGCTCTTGTTGTCTCCAAGGTCTTGACTCTTTAACATCAACTAGAAGAAGACCAAAGATGCTACATCTTCCACACAAAGGCCGGCATCAACGGAAGGTTCGTCAAGGTCATCATCGATGGAGGTAGTTGCCACAACTTGGCAAGTGAAGAACTATGCTCCAAGCTTCAATTGGTTAAGATGAAGCACCCGCACCCATACAAAGTCCAATGGCTAAGTGACTCCGACACTATACGAGTTGAGCATACGGAGGACAATTTAGAGCGTGATGTCGTTCCAATGTCCGTTTGCTACCTCCTTCTTGGTAGGCCATGGCAATTCGACCGTGGTGTCATCCACAACGGGCGTACCAATAACTATAGCTTCAAGATGAAAGGGAAGGAGTATGTGCTACGACCTATGTCTCCTAGTCAAGTGATAGCCGACAAGCAAGCCACCCATTATGGAGAGAAGAGTGAGAAAGTGATCCACCAAAAAGTGGGTGAGAGCCACAAGACAAACTTGAGCGCCTCTTCGCCTAGAGAGAAAAACCTAGTCCTATTTGCCACAAAAAGTGAGATGAGAGAAGTGTGTGAGAACCCATCGAGTGTTATGCACTTTGTCCTTGTGTGCAAGGATGGGGACCCAAAAACTAACGCCTCTCACAAGATACCTTTAGTGTTTCAATCTCTTTTGCAGGAATTCCAAGATGTTTTCCCCGATGAGCTACCTCTAGGTCTACCTCCTCTTTGAGGCATTGAGCATCGAATCGACCTCATCCCCGGAGCGCCCCTTCCAAACAAAGCTCCATACCACGTCAACCTCAAAGAAACTAAGGAGATCCAACGGCAAGTACAACAACTAATCGACAACGGTCATGTATGTGAAAGCCTAAGTCCTTGTGTCGTTCCCGTAATACTTGTGCCTAAGCAAGATGGAAGTTATCGCATGTGTTTCGATTGTAGACCCATCAATGCTATTACCGTTCGTTACAGGCATCCATTCCTCGCTTAGATGATATGCTTGATGAACTCAGCGGTGCCGCCCTTTTCTCAAAAATTAATCTTAAAAGTGGTTATTATCAAATCCGCATACAAGAGGGTGATGAATGGAAAACTGCTTTCAAAACCAAATTTGGCTTGTACGAGTGGTTGGTTATGCCTATGGGTTTATCGGAAGCTCCCCGTACTTTCATGTGTCTTATGCATTTTGTGCTTCGACCTTATATTGGAGTGTTTGTTGTGGTTTACTTTGATGATATTCTTGTGTTTAGCAAATCCATGAAAGAGCATCTAAAGCATGTTAGGGCTGTTTTGCAAACGCTTCGCAAGGAACGTCTTTATGCCAACATGAAAAAGTGCACGTTTGGTGTTGACAAACTTGTTTTCTTAGGTTTTGTCGTTTCTTCCAAGGGTGTCCATGTTGATGAATCTAAAATTGAAGCAATTAAAACTTGGCCCCAACCAACCAATTTGCAACAAGTGCATAGCTTTCTTGGTCTTGCGGGTTTTTATCGTTGCTTTGTGAAAGACTTCAGCACTATTGCCGCTCCTTTGCATGCCTTGAGTAAGAAGAATGCTCCTTTTTTGGGGGGATCTTTGCAATCCACCGCTTTTGATGAGCTCAAGTTTTTTCTTACTCATGCTCCTATTCTTGCTTTGCCCAACTTTGACAAAACTTTTGAGGTTCATTGTGATGCAAGTTGTACCGGAATTGGCGGAGTTTTGATGCAAGAAAAACGAGCCATTGCTTATTTTAGTGAAAAACTCTCCGGTGCTCAACTTAACTATCCCATCTATGACAAAGAATTGTATGCTTTAGTGCATGTGCTACATGTTTGGGAACATTATCTTAGACCTCATGAGTTTGTCATCCATACCTATCATGAAACGCTTAAGTACTTAAAAGGTCAAACTAAGTTGAACAAGTGTCATGCCAAATGGAGTGAATTTATTGAATCTTTCCCCTATGTGATCAAGTACATTAAGGGTAAGGAAAATGTAGTTGTGGACGCACTTTCACGCATATGCACGCTTGTCACTAAACTTGAGTTGAATGTTATTGGCTTTGAGCCCATCAAGGACTTGTATGCTAATGACCCATCTTTTGCTATTCCTTATGCTAAGTGTTTAACACATACATCTTGGGAAAGATATTACATCAAGGATGCTTATCTTATGAGAGCTAATAAACTTTGCATTCCCGAGTCTTCTCTTCGTTTGCTCCTTTTGCAAGAGGCTCATGGAGGCGGACTCATGGGACATTTTGGACGCGACAAGACATTCGCCACACTCTCCAAGAACTACTTTTGCCCCAAGATGTTCTGCGGCATCTCTCGCTTCACCAACCGATGCTCTACATGTCGCAAAGCTAAGTCTAAAGCTTAATCACATGGTCTTTACATGCCTCTTCCTATCCCTTATCAACCTTGGGAAGACATTAGCATGGATTTTGTACTTGGTTTGCCTAGAACTCAAACTGGAAAGGATTCTGTGTTTGTTGTTGTGGACCGATTTTCTAAGATGGCACATTCATTCCTTGCAACAAGATAGACGATGCTTCACACGTTGCGAATCTCTTTTGTAGGGAAATCTTGCGACTCCATGGAGTACCAAAGACAATCATCTCCGACCGCGATGTTAAGTTCTTGAGTTACTTTCGGAAGACGCTATGCGCCAAGCTCGGAATCAAGCTCTTATTCACGTCCGCATACCATCCTCAAACCGACAGCCAAACGGAGGTGACCAACCATACACTCTCCACTCTACTTCGTGTGTTGATCAAGAGGAACATCAAGGAGTGGGAGGAGTGTCTTCCCATCGCCGAGTACGCCTACAACCGTGCAAGACATTCGACTACCGGCAAGTCCCCCTTCGAGGTCGTCTACGGTTTCAACCCGTTGTCCCCATTGGACATTCTACCTCTTCCTCTACAAGAGCGCACCAACCTCGACACAAGTGCACGCTCAAGCTACATAAAGAAGATGCATGAGGATACAAGGCACACCATCGAGCGCCAAGTACAACGACTAGCGACAAAGCTCAACGCCACCAAGCAACCCATGATCTTCAATGTTGGCGATCTCATGTGGCTACACCTTCACAAGGACCGCTTCCCCAACGAACGCAAGTCCAAACTGCTACCTCGAGCCGATGGACCCTTCAAGGTGCTAGAACGCTACAACAACAATGCCTACAAGATCGACCTCCCACGAGACAAGTACAACATGAGCGACATCTTCAACATCAAGGACCTCGTGCCATACCATGGTGATGAAACTTTCGATCCGAGGTCGGATCTTTCCCATGGGGGGGAGATGATGCGGAGCATCCCTCGCTCATCCCCACGGATGTACCTACATCTCCCTTAACACCACTTGGACCCATGACAAGAGCTCGAGCAAAGGCTATCGAAGATAAGGTGAACTCGCTCCTCTCCGAACTCCCTCTCTCTACTCACAAGACATGGCTACTACCTCATGCGGAGACTCTATGTGTGATCAGGTACTTGGAGGAGAGCCACGGGACAGCTACACTCAATTGCCAAGATGGCGAGGACACCAAGCATGAAGATCAAGAGGAAGGACTGCTTTGGAAGCTACAGGCCCCGGACGGCCGGCCAGGCACGGACGTCCGACCCCTGGAAGATGCTACAGCCGAGAGAGGAGAGGCTGGCCAGAGCTATAGGCCTCGGACGACCAGCCCAGCCCGAACGACCGGACACTCCCAGGCTCCAAACGACCGAGCCCTTATGGACGACCGTGCCAGCGACCACAGAACAGAAATTACTGAAATCTGAAGGCGTCCAGACGACCGTGCCAGCGACCATAGAACAGAATTTGCGGACATTCGAGGAACCCCGGACGTCCGGGACCCCGCGAGCCTCCGGACGACCAGCGCCCCATGGACGTTCGGACCCTGGCTGCGTCCAGCTGTGGGCTGAGGCCCATGTACCCCTTCACTTCGCCCCTCTTTTGCACTAAGACTATAAATAGACCACTCCCACCTCCTAGGTAGGGTTAGCATTGTGATAGCTCATTTAAGATAGAGCATTGCTCATCTGTACCGGATCTACTCCTCGTGAGGGACCGCACCTCTTCGGAGAAGATCCATCCGGATTCAAGACCTCCATCCAGAGAAGACAATCAAGACCTCCTCATGGAGAAGAACGGTTACTCTTGTATCGTCCCTTGTTGACTTTGGATCTCGTGTTACTTTGTGCCTCGATGATCTAGCACTTGTGTGATCTATTTTTTGTTGGTTGAGTGTTTCTCTTGTTTTCCCCTCGTGATTCCCCTCGTGTTCTTCTGCGTGTTCTTCGTGTTCCCCGTAGGTTCCACTCCAAACATGAAAGATTGGCCCCATAGGGTTCCGACCTACATCACCTGCGTTGGTCTCAAGATTGACAATAGATGGCCCGTTCCAGAGAATCACTTGTGGTTCAAAGCAAGTGTTTCCAATGCCGAGGATTGGTTGAGTTGAAGTTCATTTCATTGCTTGTTATTTGTCGTGTGATGAAAACTTTAGTATTTATAATGTATCCTCGTTGGCGATGTGGGTTGATGACCTTTTGTATGTATTAAAATGATATGCCTATGATAAACTTACTAAATTTATGAATGGCTTTCGAGTCGCTTTTCTGAGTGAGTGGTGCGACGAGGCAAAAATATATTTTCCGAATACATAATTGTACGTGCATTGCAACAGGTTATCGGATGAGGCCAATCAACAATAGTAGTACACTATTTGTACTAGCTTCACATGCTTCACGCGTCTGGCGGGTGTTTTTACTGTAGCCATATGTTAATGTGTTCGCTGTACGTAACCAGCACCTCGAATCCTCGATACTACTAGTAGGAGTACTATATAAGTAGGAGGAGTAGTAGGGTGGCATGGGCCAGAACAAGCATTCACGTCCAGGAGTACGGCACACGCCACCACCACGACATCCATCTAACACCATATTTCTTGGAGTCCGTGCTAGAGCAATCTCTTCAACCTCGTCGTTTCTCTAACTTCAGCCATCGCACGGCGGGCGAGGTGGCGATTTGCCGATAGTCGGTTTCCTCAACTGCGGTCCCACTTGTAAGGCCAACTCCAACGCATGACCCCAAACGGACCTCCATTTTGCATGAACTACAACGATAATTTTGACTAGAAAAGCAAGACCAAAGAAAATAAGAACCACAAGAATACATTTTAGAAGATATCCAACTTCCATAAATGCTCCTGATAGTTGGATTAGTGCCTTCTCGATGCATTCATTGTTGATTTGCGGAGGCTCGATCTAGCGTGCTTCTTTCTTCTTTGAGTGTAAAGAAGTAGACGTTGCTTCCTCGCATCTAGTCTCATGTCTAGCCTCTATTCTAGTAGGAGTATCAACAAGTGCACTAGTCTCATCTCTAGCCTCTATGCTAGCTAAAAGTGCTAGAACATCTACTAAATTGTGCTCTGTCAATATATCGATGTACTCTTCTTCCCAATACCAAAACTTGCATCCATTCTATTACACAATAAAAATTTTAAGTTAGCACAACTAGTCTAATCCGAGAGCACAACCGAAGATTTGGTCAGGTTCTTCCTCCTTTTGCCGACACGTGGGACATCCAGCATCCAGGTCGTGTCATGCAAGAAAATAGAGTGGTAGTTGAAGCCACGTGATGTGCATCTTGGGTTAAACTGTAAATAGAATCTTACTACTCTTGAGTAACTCCAAAAGCGGCCACCGAAGATCTTTGTTGGATTTGTTTTTCATCACCAGCACGTCGAGGTGAAAGATGTGCAGGTTCAGTGGGTCCTCTTGCATTTTCACTGACATGTGGGACCGCATGTGAGCAAACAGACGATGGGCTCCGCGCGTCCGCTGGCTGGCTGAGAAGAGAGATAGAGGAAGGCTGAGCACGGACTCCATGAAATTTGTTCTACGTAACCAGCACCTCGATATTCGTGTGTGGTTGTTTCTAGAATAAAAAAAGGAGGTACCCCTACTTATATTACTCCCACTACACCTAGCCTAAGGTTAGTAGGTGACCTTGCGCTTGGCTCTTCACCTCTTCCGGAAGTCGATGGTTCTACAGTAGTACTTCTGGCAATCTGACACCAAATGAACTGCTGCACGTCCACCACTTGTAAGCAAAAGTTTCTCCTCCTGCTACGAGCCACCGCGCATGCGTCGGCGACGGAGAAGGCGTAATCAAGCTTCTCGTCGTTCTGCGAGTTGACGGGACATCTCAAAGTTATTTAGTACGTACTCTCTCCAAAAAAGGGCTGACCATGTCATTGCTACCATCTCGTGCTCCGTCGTTGAGTACGTGCACTATTCATGTGCCATCGAGGAGAAAAAATATTGCATAGGTGCCATCGAAGTGCATGACTCACTTACGCACTGGTTATCTGATTATCTCCATTTTCTTGCATGACACGTGCACCTTGATGCTAGATGTCTCGCGTGTTGGGAAAAGGATGAACAAAGCTCACATAAAAGAAAAGAGTTGAAGAGCATAGATTCCCGACGACCGAGAAGGGGCAAGGAACCTCGTGGTGGAGCATCTACAAGGAACCTTGCGCGTTTTCCCCTGTTTTTTGCCGCCTGCCCACCTATAAACAAATAAAAGAACATGAACTCTTTGCTAACCACTAGAAACGGTACATCAGGATGCTAAGTTGAAGATGTTTTATACTCCCTCCATTCCCAAATAGGTGTCTTTTTAGAGATTTCAATAAGGGACTACATATGAAACAAAATGAGTGGATCTACACTCTAAAATATGTCTACATACATCCGTATGTTGTAGTCTATTTGAAATGGTTAGAAAGACTTATATTTAGGAACGGAGGGAGTAGTTTATATTGATAACCATGCAACAAGCCACACATGTACAGGACGCATGCATCCATGCATGTACACAAGCCAACGCACTAACTCCATCTGGTCCAACTCCTGCACATACACGCACAGCATGGAGCACACACCGCACGTACACAACACGTGCATGCACACACGCTCGGCCGCAGAATGCACGTGAATAACACATGCATGCGCACACACTCGGCTGCATGGAGGCGTGCGGCATCTGCGGTGATGTCCGGTTCGTCATGCTACGGCAAAGCTCGCACGCAACGGCGCCTACACATCTCTTGCAGCACCTCTTTGCCGTCGTTGCTCAACGACTAGTCGGAGACGAAGACAACCGCAGCCTCGGCCTTAGAGCTAGCACCAATGGAAAAACACGGACGCTGCATGCACACAAGCACGTACAGAGTGCCCACGACGTGGTGCATCCCCAGTCGCCTCTACTGCTTATGCGCACATTGTCTATCAAGGCGGCTACATGCTAATGATGATGTGGGTGAGATCTTCTAGGACTCAGATGATGACGAGGAAAATTATGAGACACAAGGTGACATACACCGTCAAGGTCCACGGTCAAGGGGGTGCTAGTAAGTGCTTAGATGTGCTTAGATGAGGTGCTAAGTGCATTAAATGGCTTAGTAACTCAAGTCTTCAACGCATAGGTGCTTAGTTTATTGGTGCCACATCATATTTTATGCCTACGTGGCAGGCTTAGCAGCTATACATGGTGGAGCACTGGGAGAGGCCAAGGCTGGTCATAGTGGGGAGTAACTTATACTATAACATATTACTATGTTACTCTAAACATGTCTATAAACCGGAAAGGAGGGAGTAGTAACATAGACTAGTGTCATATGCGGAGTATGGGAGCACATGATATTTCCCCGTCCGGACCGATCCCAAGTTGGCTTCTCACCTTCTTGGCCCAACAAAAACCCCTCCCCCCTCCCGCACGCGCTTCCCGCTTGGCGCCAGCTGAGCCCGCCGCTCCACATTGATGGCAAGTCAGGGCGACGCGACCTCTCACTGCTTCTGCCGTTGAAGCGGCACACCGACCGAGGGCACCGCCCGCTGCATGCCCGGCATTTCAGACTACACAGTGGAGAGTAACTTTAGAGCAAGTACTAAAATTAGATGACATAAGCAGGCTATAAGGATTTAAATATAGTATTTGTGCTTATTTGAAGGAGAGAGAAGAGGAGAGAGAAGAGAAGCGGATTGTAAACGTGTAGCTGGTTGTACTCCAACATACTTTGTGAGGCAAAAGGTGGGGCCATTATTAATGATATAGTATTTATACTAAAGGGACTAACAGACGCCTTAATTACTCCTTTTTTAGACAAACCTTGGTGGGGCTATTATTGACTTGGACGTGGGCTTTGGGGGGGGGGCAAAGGCCTACTATTATACTCGCACGACCGACCTGACATGCTCTACCCTAGCCGTCGCTTTATCATATAGTTTTGCACCATTCCAGATCTTAGCGTCGCCACGCAATTCTTCTCCAGCCCTCCTTCCAGCGTGCACCGCGAGAAGGGACAACAGTCCTCCGAACCCCGCCTTTCGTGATCCTGTACGGGAGAGGGGCGATCAGGTTTTTGGGGAGCACACTCCTGTGACTACTGCCAGCGACGACTTCCTCAATGACAGCCTTCTTCCCCGACCTCGGTAACCTCTTCATCAACGACATGAGTGACAACATCAACCACATCGGTTCTGCTCCCGCTATACAGTATGTGATTCTGTCCTCCTGGTTTAGTCCGCACCATTACTTTGATGTTTGCAATTGTCATCATGATCTATTTACTGCTGATTTGGATTAATCTCATAGTAAACTGCTCATATATTCAACAATCCAATCCAAAAACCTGATTATAGGCAATTTACTCCGAGTGGTTTTGCTGCGCTTTTGAAGCCGCCTACTTTTAAGGGGGTGCAATATAAAAGGTGGCGCACAAGAGCAGTATATTGGTTTCAGATCATGTACTGCTATGACGCCACTAAGGGTAAGCCTGAAGGCGATCTTAATCCTACACAGCAAGAAGCTTTTTAGAACATGGATACCCTCTTCAAAGCCGCCCTGCTGAGTGTTCTTGATGATTCCATTGTGGATTCATATATGTCATTTGACAGCGGCAAAGACATGTGGGCTGCGCTCGAGGCCACGTTTGGGCCCTCGGGCGCTAGCAACGAGTTGTATGTCATGGAGCAATTCTGTGACTATAAGATGACTGATGAGCGCTCTGTTGTTCAACAGACTCATGAGATACAGTCACTCTCTAAGGAACTTGAGTACTTTAAGTGTGTGTTGCCGGACAAATTTGTTGTTGGGACCATCATTGCCAAGCTTCCACCTTCGTGGAATGATTTTGCTACTTCTCTGAAAAACAAGAGACATGAGTTTTCTGTTTTGGATCTCATTAGCACTCTTGATTTTGAGGAGAAGGCGAGAGCAAAAGACACACGTGCTCGGGTCGCTGAGGGAGCTTCTAGTGCCCACATGGTACACGAGAAGAACTTCCAGCCCAACCAGCCCCAAAACAACAAGAACAAATCTTAGGGGAAAGGCAAGTTTGATGCAAAGAACAAGCCGTCACATTCTACCAACTTCAAGAAGAATTCTCATAACGGGAAGGGATACAAACCTCAATTTTGGTAGCACCGCACAAAATTTATATGGATGCATCTACCTGCTGTCAGCTAACCTCATGGTGCTCCAGGTATTCCTACATTTGTAACTAGGTACAATGACCATCGCAAGATGAAATTAGCTTATTCGTATGTTGACTTGCTGAGTGCAGTGCAGAACAATCCTATCATGTGTGGAGGAGCAAACAAGCAGTGCAACCGATTTTCTTTATTTCCACACCTTCTCACAGCTTTGTATTGGTTATAGTATGGTGAATCATTGAGATGCACAGACATGCTGAACTTTTGTTCTTCTGAATGTTAGTATGCATGTCGTATCTTCTAAAGCTTAGTTTAATGTGAGTGTCTGCATCCAGTACCGCATCCTCTAATTTGGTGGATGCACACAGAGAAAATAAATCTCCTTAATTTACTCCATAACCACCCTATTAAATAGGCCTAGTAACAAACCAGGCGCATGCAGTGGCCGGCGGGCACATGCATCCTACATGCATGGCCAGTCAGCCAAGTCCATGCACCAGCTCCAATGCAGCAATGCAAAAGAAGATAGCAGTTCTTGGGAAAAAGGGAGTAGTTAGTGCAGCGGGCCTTATAAACATGATAGCTCACTCTCCCGCTTCCGTCTCCCTCCCCCCC
>NC_041381.1:160968638-160973761 GCF_002162155.2 Triticum dicoccoides
AAATCTCCGGTGGACCGCATAAGCGTATCTCCCGGACGTCATCCTTGAGGAGATCATCTCGCTTCTCCCCGCCAAGGATTGTTGCCGCACACAAGTCCTCTCAACTCGGTGGCGCCCTCTATGGCGCACCGCGCCCCTCAATCTCAACTGTCATCAGATATCTGTCCTTCCTGAATTTGATCTCCTCAGAGCCATCGTCTCTTCTCACCAGTAGGGCCCCGTTCAATGCCTCTGCATCCTGACACGCTACCTGCTGTCCATACCTGGCAAGGTGGAAGCTTGGCTGACATCCCCTGAATTCGGAAAACTCCAGCAGTTTGAATTGTACCATTACCACAAAAGTTACATACCACGAACACACCAAGAATTCGTGCCCACACCACCATTGTCCATCTCGCGGTTTACCTCCTCTCTCTCCACACCGCCACCTTCACCTAGTGCCATTTACCAGACGATCTGGTACAAATGCTTCGACTCCCACTCCTAAAAAAACGTTTGCTTGTGGTGGTTTATCTGTCGGAGGCCTCACTGCACAGCATCATCCACTCCAGTTGCCCTGCCCTGGAGCGCTAGCTGATTGTTTTGGGAATAGAAATCGGTATCAGTTGTCTCCAAATAAAGTCGCCTCACCTTAAAAGCATTGGAATTTGTTTTAAAGGACAGCAGCTCATCATCGAAGATGCCCCTTGACTTGAAAGGTTGCTCCTTCATAATTGTTATACACCTTCACAAATAATTGTCGTCTCTGCGCCCAAACTGGAGACCTTGGGTGTAATTCGTGACTCGTTTAATAATCACAAGGAGTTGGTGTTTGGATCCTCACTTTTTCAGGTACCGTATATTATCATCTACACATTTGTAATCATATGCTGCATTTTTCATTTGTGTGCATAAGTTTTATATCATCTTGGAGTACACTTTGGGTACTAATATTATGTTATATGCTCAATGAAGAGTTCGTCCATTGATAGCCTATCAATGCTGCTGGGTTCTGTCAAGATCATATATATCAGAATGTATAGTTTTGATCTAGACATAATTATTGGCCTGCTGCGATACTTTCGATCTCTGGAGAATTTATACATAGAGGTGATGGTTTCATGCACATTGAAAGCCCGTATATATTGTACTAGAATTAACTGTTCAGCTGTCGTTCTTTCGACATACTCTTTTTTCAGACCTTAACTGTTTTCAATCTTCATGTCTACTTAGGCAGAACCAGATGGAGAAAAACATATAACCAATCGGTGGCGTAATAAGCACAAGGACTTTCTCAGTTCTCATGACATTCGTTTGAGGACAATAACGATGGAACGATATGCATCCAACCAGGCAAACAGAAGCTTTGTCACATTCTTCCTGTTGAACGCGAGGTTACTATCGTCCATGAGGCTTAATTTTTACCGCAAGTGATTTCTCACAGACGGACATGTTGAACAGCAAAAAAAGAAGTTTCACATGGACAAATGGGCTTCCAAACATGCTCGGTTTCTATTTACAAAAAGTTGTAGTCATCCTGAAATATATTTTTTTGCACAGGATGTTGATTTTATGGATCAGACCGATCCATTTGTTTGTGACTGCAAAAAAGAGTGGTTGGGTGAGATGTTACTATCATATTCAATCTGGGTTTTGTATAAAAATTTGATGAACAATTAATCCTTGGGATTTTTGTACCATTTGTATGCTTGAGTTGCATGTTGTTGCCCTCGTACTCCCCTCCACCTGCCACTACACTGCCGCATCTTCCACGGCTGCTGTTCATTCCCGTCCGAGGCCTCGCGTCGTTCTCCGCCTTGGTTTGCTCATTGTGCTCGTCGTCGTCTGGCTTGTCAACATGGTCAACAACCAAGAGGAATCAGGAGATGACTGTACGTGGAGAGGTTGACAGTAGGGACCCACTAGGCATTGCATTTCGCAAGCAGGTGCCTCGTTATTACAAGCCAAAAAAATACTTCCTCCTAATTGTTTGATAACTAGGTCCCACGCCATTGTCAATGTAGTCAATAAACGAGAAAATTACACAACGAGCGGATAACACCAGGGACCCAGCAGCTCGTCCAGTTGTTTTTAAGTTTCAGAGATGGAGCTCTACTACGCGTTATGCGGGGGTTGTGGGACGTCTAGCCCACGCTTACGCTTTTATTAAGCACATGATGAGCCCAGTTGATATAGTTTTTCTTTCTGAAATTGGCTAGCCTAGTTCTTTTTTTTGGAGAATACCAAAACCGAGGCCTACTTGCTTTTCTCAGCCCAGCAGGGCTGCAAATCTTTCAAGACGAGGAGGGGTGTAAGTGGTAAGAAATGGGCTTCCCCAAAAAATGGGCTATAAGTTGTAAGAAATGGGCTGTAAATTTTTAAACCAAAGCCAACCGGCAATTGCATTAAAATATCATTTTTTCAGGATTTCTCTATTCTCTACTCTTATAAAAACCAAAGCCAACTGGCAATTACATTAAAATATCATCTTTTCTCCCACAAGATAAACTACTCATACAAATGCATCTTCATGTTCCGTGCAACGAATGGGCATCTTGCTAGTTAAGATTCTAAATTTCATTCATTTTTTTGTGGAGAATTGTTTTTTGAATTTTATTTTGATACAATTTTTTGAAAATTATTTTTAACGTGACTCAAAATTTCATGATTAAAAGAGTTCAGACCCCACCGAAATATGCAAAAAATCATTGAATTTTTAGCTGTGCCCAGAATATATGGTCTGTAATGCTAATAAAAAGAATATGGGCTTCAAATATCCTTAAGAATTAGCAAATGGGCTGTAAATTATTGAAAATAATGGCTAATGGGTTTTATGCTGTTTTCCACAGATTTGGAGGCTGACTTCTAGGCCTACTAGGTTGACGATGACGTTGTCCTAAAAAAATTTTGACGCGTACACAAGGCTTTGTCAACTTAGTCAACACACAGCAGTGACTGTTGGATGTCCATCCAACAGCTGCCGTGCTTCTTCAATCTCTGATCTTCCTGCTCCAGCCGCCCAAACCAGCGCCTGCGGGACTGCCTGCTCCCTCCTCCCGTGGCTGGCTGTGCTCCCGCCAGGCCATCCCTCTAACCACCCACACATCCTGTTATTTTCCGGTGACGTCAGCCTCACCCCGCAGCCAACCAGTCAGCGCTTATACTCCCCTCAGCATGGGCATCCACTATGGTGGCTTCGCGGGCTCCGGGTGGTTCTCTTCCTGGGCCTCGCCCTCGTCCACCGCGTTTGTGCTCTCGGCGCGGGGAGGTCAACATGGTCAACAAACAACAGCCATCGGAAGAGGCTGATAGTAGGGGCCCACACAGGGAAATGCCTCCTTATTACGCGCAAAATAATGATTCCTCCACCTGATAGCTGGGACCCACCGGAAGGGCTTCTGTATTTCGCGAAAAAAAATGTCCCCCCCGCTGTCAGCTTGGACCCACCAGAAGTGCCTCCTTATTACGCACAAAAAAATGAATACCCCCTGCTAGCTGGGACTCACCTTCGTTGGAGGCTGACTTTGGGCCTACTAGGTTGACGAGGATGGAGGGCTTTGTCAACTTAGTCAATATGAATGATTCTAGCTCCAGTGACCGTACGATGTCCATCCAACGGCCGTAGTGCTTCTTCAACCTCTGGTCTTCGTGCTCCAGCTGCCCAAAGCAGCGTTGGTCGTGTCGCATGCTCCTGCCTCCCGCGGCCGGTTGTGATGCCGCGGAGGCCTCACCGCCCCCTACTACTCCCACCGCTGGCCAGGCAATCCCTCTACTCACCCACACCCCCTATTATTCTGCGGTGATGCAGCCTCACACCGCAGCCGAACCAGTGAACCCTCGTACTCCTCTTCGCGTGGGCATCCACTATTGCGTCTTCCCCGGCTCCGCGTCATCCCCTTCCTAGGCCTCGCCGTCTTCCACCGCCGTGGTGCTCTCTGCATGGTGTGGTCAATGACCGACTTCCATCGGAAGAGTATTGTACGTGGAGAGGCTGACAGCTGGGTCCACAAAGTGCCTCCTTATTATGCACAAAATAATTATTCCTCCACCTGACAGCAGGGACCCACCGGACGGGCCACCATATTTTGTGAAAAAACGTTTCCCTCCTGACTGCTGGGACCCACTAGCTACACCTTCGCACGCAAGGAAGTGCGTCTGGGCAAAAAAAAACGATTTGCCCCCCTGACTGCTAGGACCCACCAGCTACATCTTCGCACGCAAGGAAGTGCCTGACAGTCGGGACCCACCTGGTCGAAACGTACGTAGGGCTGTCATTCTGGTCGCGAACGTGTACATACATACTGGTCGTGTAGAGGCGCGCATGCGTCGTAGTAGAGGCGCGCACGTAGCATGTACACGTACGTACAACGGCCAGGGTGCAAGAAAGAAAATACGGCCACGTATGTACATACGGGCGGGGTCTCGAACACCTACTCGCGCATACGCACGGCCAGGGCTCATGTACATGGCCGGGTCAGAACGGAGAAACATCATCATCGTCGTGTTCATGGGGAGCCAACCGGCTGAGTCGGAACGGAATGCGTCGTCGTGTTCATCGGGAGGGCTTGGACGGAACAGGCGATGGAAACGAGGCCTGGCGTTCCGCATAACAGAGGAAACGGCCTTGTGTTTGACCGGCCACGTTCGAAACGGGGTCCTGTTCATTGGGAGGGGTCTGGCGTACTGCAAAACAGAGGAAACGGACTTGTGTTGGACCTCCTACGGTCGAAACGGGGTCCTGTTGATCGAGAGGGGTGTGGCGTACTGCAAAACGGACGAAACGGACTTATGTTGGAGCGCTACGGCCGAAACGGGGGTTCTGTTCATTCGGAGGGGTGTGGCGTACCGCAAAACGGGACTCCACGGGATACTGTTCATCTCCACCATCGACCTCCTCCAGCCTCCACGGGCTACTATTCATCCACCATCGACCTCCTCCAGCCTCCACCTACGACTGTTCATCCACGGGCTCCTGTTCATCCAGCCTCCACCACGCGCTACTCCATCGGCTACTGTTCAACCACCCCTCTCCACGAGCTCTTGTTCAACCACCCCTCCACGGGCTACTATTCATCCACCCCTCCACTGTCTACTGTTCATCCAGCCCTCCACGGGGTCGTCCTGTTCATCCAGCCCTCCACAGG
>NC_041381.1:160974060-160992635 GCF_002162155.2 Triticum dicoccoides
CAACGCTCACTGTTCATCTAGAGGCAGCATCGATCGGCTTCAGTTAGTAGCAGTAGCGAAGGAATCGCCCAATCGGGTTCAGTTAACAGCCATCGATCGATCGCTCGGGTTCAGTAATGCGTAGCCTACAGTGCAATCGCTCGGGTTCAGTTAGAGCCTAACGCCTCGCTCGGGTTCAGTTAGAGCCCAATGCCTCGCACACATGCACATACGTGTACGAGAGAAACGCGCATCGCTCGGCCCCGACCACCCACCATAACTGCGAACACCCCGATATTTTCCTCGCCCTCGCTTCTACCACGGTTTTTTCCGTCATGGACGGACCAAAGAATGTCATGCAGCTGCATCTCCTGCCCGTCCAGGACGAAAAGCCCATTTTCTGTCATGATTTTTTGTCATAGAAGTAGGACCCCACCACATCTATGATGATACCGGGTTTTGTCACAATTATCGTCATAGAAGTGTCATAAGTATGACAGAAAAAATTTGTTCGGCCCAAAATGTCACGGATGTGTCTTTTTTTGTAGTGTTATCATCCCACAACTCTTTCACGCACTCATTTGGCTAACTACTGTGCAGTTTTTCCTTTGTTTCATTGGCAGAACCTACCAAATATGAAGAAGCCATGAATGATACGGATTGGATGAATGCCATGCAAGAGGAGTTGGTGTAATTTGAATTGAATGATGTATGGGAACTGGTTGACAAACCGAATCCCAAGAAGCACAATATCATTGGCACAAAATGGATCTTTCGCAACAAGCAAGATGAAAATGGCATTGCGGTAAGAAACAAAACACGACTTGTTGCTCAAGGGCACACACAGGTAGAAGGTATTAATTTCGGTGAAACATATGCTCCTATTGCATGCCTTGAGGCAATTTCCATTCTCCTTGCTTGTGCAAATTACAATGATATCTTGCTATATCAAATGGATGTGAAAAGTGCTTTCCACAATGGTGAAATTGATGAGGAAGTTTATGTTAGATAGCCACCTAGCTTTGAACATCCTGAGCTTCCTAAGAAAATTTTCAGGTTGAAGAAAGCTTTATATGGGCTAAAGCAAGCCCCTAGAGCTTGGTATGACACCCTGAAGATGTTTTTGCTCGACAAAGGGTTCAAACCAGGATCCATAGATCCCACACTTTTCACTTGTGTAGTTGACAATGATTTATTCGTCTATCAAATCTATGTGGATGATATTATCTTCGGTTGTACTAACAATGCTTGCAACTTAGAATTCGGGAAAATGATGTCTGATAAATATCAAATGTCCATGATGGGCGAACTCAAATTCTTTCTCGGACTACAAATTCATCAACAAGCGAATGGTATCTTCATTTCTCAGGAAAAATATCTGACAGAGTGCCTGAATAAGTTCAAAATGCAAGATTCCAAAACGAAGGGCTATAAAACTCCAATGCCCACGAATGGTAAGCTAGATGCAGATGTGTACTGTAAGGTTTATGATCAGAAAGCCTATCGTTCGATGATTGGATCTCTTCTTTACCTATGTGCATCCAGACCTGACATTATGTTGAGTGTTTGCATGTGTGCCTGCTATCAAGCTGCATCGAAAGAATCGCATCACCAAGCGGTCAAGCTCATTCTGAGATATTTATCTCACATCCCCACCTTAGGTTTATGGTATCCTAAGGGAGCATAGTTTGATCTTGTTGGTTATTCAGACTCAGATTGGGTTGGCGACTTGGTTGATAGGAAATCTACTTCGGGGACATGTCATTTCCTCGGTAGATCATTGGTCTATTGGTCTTCAAGGAAGAAAAATTGCGTATCATTGTCTACGGCTGAGGCCGAATATATTGTTGGTGGCTCTTGTTGCACTCAGTTATTGTGGATGAAGCAGACACTAAAGGATTATGGCATCAAGGTCAAGCATATCCCTCTATATTGTGATATGAGAGTGCCATCAAAATTGCACACAATCCTGTGCAGCACTCTTGCACGAAGCACATTTCCATCAGACATCACTTTATTCACGATCACGTGCCCCGAGAGGATATTGTCATCAATCACGTCAAGACCAATGATAATCTCGCTGATATCTTCACCAAGCCTCTCAACGACAAAAGATTCTGCGTGTTACGGTGTGAGCTAAATATCCTAGACCTCACAAACATGCAGTAAGCTAGACTCGGCACCCGTGCTAAAACTTGCACATGTTTGAAGGAATGGGTGCATAACACTCGAAGAGTCTGAAACTTTCGACAAAGTGAAAGTTTATTTTTGAGAGTGAATACATTAACGAAGAACTAGACTAACCAGGTGCCACGATAATTGTGCAACGCTCAGGGCCATACGTTCTTATATGGTGGGTTAAGCCACCACAATTTCCTTTCATTGAATTTCTCTTCGATTCGATGGATTTGATTTCTGTCCGAATGCATTTCTCTCATAGCTATTTGTTCATAATTTTGTTCTCTGCTGAGTGAAATGCCTAGGGCCCTAGTTTTCCCTCTAATCTATCGCTTCCAGTCTATGCTGATCCTTCTGCAAGTCAAATTCTCTTCTAGTCCATGCTCGGGGTCATACAGATTTTTCCTCATGAGTTCCCAGACTTTCCTACTATGAAGAACATCGGCTGTTTCAATCAAATTTTGCAAGTCATCGAAGACTATGGTCTGACGCATGTCCTAGGCTATCAGCATCCATGGAACAAGGAGATTATTCTTCAATTTTATGCAACATTATATATCTCCGGCGATAAGTCAGATAGCACAAAATGGAATGTGGAATCGATGACAAAAAGGAAAGCGAATCAAATGCTCTGCTATGGACTTCGTATCTCACTTTCATTTCCCTCGGTTTGAACATGGCAAAACTGAGATTCGGGTTCATAACATTGATGCCATCTCTGATGTAGATTTCTGATGTACAATGGATGAAGATAAGATTCATGATTACAATGGTCCTCCTCTACCTGAGCACTTGACATTTGACAATCAGACATTATATAACATTCTCACATACACCCTCTGCCCACTGGTTGGGATGAATACTGATAATGCTATATCTGATGTTCTTCGGAACACCATCCATGACATCTCCCAAGGGTTTATCTTCGATGTTGAAGACATGTTCTTGCGCATCCTAATGGATTCAACTCAGTGTCGTAAAATAATCAAAGTATTCACGCCATGGATCCAGAAAGTGGTTGACTATGCACGGAAGACCGAATATCTTGCTAAAGTCAATCACAAAAGCTTCATTCCTCCTGTGCGTGATACGCTGAGAGTAATGGAAGATTTCTCTTCAAGAAAAGCTCCAGAAGCAAGTCATAATTGTCATACTACCTTTAATGCCCCAAAGCTGCCCCAGCGTGATTGTCTGCCAAACACTCAACCGCCTTCACATCTCGGAGTGAGCATGCGCACTCAACAGTTGCTATTGAAGCACATGGCCGAAGATCATAAAAAAAGAGCATCTGGCTACCAAACTTAATGCTATTCACAACCAAACAAAAGTTGTGCATATGATTACAGTATTACTTCAGAAAATTTTCTCCAAGAAGCAACTCAGCAAATCTCACCACCAAGAACTCTATCAGTACATTGATCAAGGGTTTATTGCTAAAGATTATCAAGATCGCTCCACTCCACCTTTGCCAGCTCGTGAACCTACTAGGAATTTACTTCGAATTCAGCTACGCAAATTACTTGACGAATCAGAAGCAACACCGCCTACTGAAAAACTTGCTGAAGCAAATCCTCTGCCCCGCAAGACGCTCGAAGCTGATCCAAATGTGCCTTCCTCTTCCAAGACACAAGTCAGTTTAGAAGGATCAGCTACTGCTGCCACTGAAGATGAAGATGTTCCAGACACTTCCGAACCAGAAACTTCTTCAGGCAGTTCTTCAGGTGATGCCTCAGAGTGAATCAGATTCACCACTTTCTCACACTCATGTTTTTCATCACCTTTTTGACACTAGTTGACAAAAGGGGGAGAATAACATCGATAGTTTGATAGATTTGCTCTGTTGGATTTAGTGTTTGTGTTCTTTTCTTGCTCTATATTTTGAGAGAATTACGCCATTTTGTGTGCTCTGATGTAAAACTTCTGTTATGGGCTGTAATATTAATATCCCCGCCTAATGCACTATTCTCTGTCGAAGCTTATTGTTTTTTAGGTTTAATTATTAACAGAAGTTATGAATGATTGCACTTTACTCTTGTTGGATTATCTATCATAAGTGTGAATCATTACCTCGTATGATTGAAAATTCTCCACACACTCAAATGAATTGTGAGGGATTTCATTGAATATCAATTGACCCTTCATACATCCAGGGGAGCATATTTCATCATCGAGTCAAGTAACGCAAGTTCACTCTTGTTCGATCTATGATTTACTTATCTATTTTCACTTTGATGATTATCTGTTTTGTCAACAACCATCCAAAAAGGGGGAGATTGTTGGTGCAATGATAGGCCCCTTATGTTTTGGAGTTCGTTGACGTAAACAGTTTGGGACTTATGTGTTTGCTAGTGCACACAAAATAACAGGTCCCTAGAGTAATCGAGAAGTTTGATGAAAAACGATGAAGATAATCTCCCTGCATAGTAGCAAAGGTTATCACCGAAGATAAAGCTATCAAGAGTGACCCCTAAAATTGATGAAGTCGAAGCAATCGGTTCGATGCTTGTTCGAAGCAAATAACTGCGTTCGAGGAAGAATGAAGATGAAGTGAAGATGTAGCATTTATTTTGTTCTTCTTCTTCTTTCATTGAGTCATAGGACCACCATACTATTAAGAGGGGTATAGCGCTTTGAAGCTTTGATTCTCTGATGCTAAACCCAAAACCTATGAAAGCTGTGAGAGAAATCTCTTTGTGCTCCGAGAAAATACTTGCCAGCAAGCGACTGTGATCTTCCTCGCTGCGAGAGATTTGCCTTGGACCGAGGAGTTAGCATTACTTGTTCCTCAAGTAATGTTACCCACTACTAGGAAAAGGCCTACTAATGGCGCACTAGTTTTGCCTACTAATGGCGCACTACTGGTGCGCCATTAGTATCACGCTACTAGTATTTTTTACTAATGGCGCACCACGCAGTGCGCCATTAGTATAGAACACCATGCGCCATTAGTATGCCTCCCAGGGGGCCATATGTAACCATGTGCTTTGTCATACTAATGGCGCACTATGGGGTGATGCGCCATTAGTATCCTTTGGCATACTAATGGCGCACTCTGTAGTGATGCCATTAGTATCCTTTGGCATACTAATGGCGCACTCTGTAGTGATGCGCCATTAGTATCCTTTGACATACTAATGGCGCACCTTGAGGTGATGCGTCATTAGTATGAATAATAGTTTTTTTTAATTTTCTGATTTTTGCACAGGTTACAAAATATATTATTGGACAGAATATAGACAGCAGCACACAACAATAGCAGATTCATCGAATACAATAGAAGATTAGTCTCCGAATACAATTCATCATATTAGTCTCCGAATTCAAAAGACTGAACAAAGATAAAACATTACAAGTCTCGAGACCGCGAGTATCGAGTTTGTCTTCACATTACAAGTCGATATCGACCATCTAAACTACCATCACATAGAAGAGAGCTCCGGTCATCACGATGAGCATCATCGCGATGAAACTGGTCTTCATCTGGTTCCTCCAACGCTCCCTCCTCTCTCCCGCTAGATAGCGGGCGTATCTAGATTCCGCCTCCGCCCTAGTGGTGTACCCTTTGTAACTGTTACCGCTGAAACGGTGAACCTGTCTCCGACACTCCTCCCAGTCGTCGTAGACTCCGGGAACCTTACCCTTGTACACGACATATGACGGCATCTCTATGCACAAGCCAAACAACAGATAATACATAAGCAATATATAAGTATGCAACAAAAGGATCGGAAGAGAAAAGCAAGACATTAATAGCACAATTCATGGTCCTACTAATAAATAGCATCGATTACATCTAAGTTGAACGACTCTCCAAACCAAAGAGACATACAATTCATTAAAGTTTAATTACAACATGAGCCAATCAATGTTTCAGAACTACACATCACTACTTTCGACTTGACTCATGGGACAGGAGCGTGGATGAAGCCGCCATCTGTCGTGATGGTCATGAAATCGCTGGCGTTGTCAGCCTGCATTTGTAGCATTCCGTCTATCTCACTGTTGGACGATTGATATCTGAGGAAGAACTGCCCCAAGGTATGAAGGACATCTTGATGGATGATGTCCGCAAACTCTGACTGGATGCGAAAGAATTCTTTTCTGATGTCCGCGTCCTGGATTGCCGACAAGCTCGCGGCCCAATCTTTGAGATTATCTGGTAGCAGAAGGTGATGATGGTCCCTTACGATCGCCCGCATGTGATGGAGGGCGTAGTAGGCATCCTTCTGACTGCCAGGTGACTGCTTGACGCAGCAGAACGTTGTATTGTGGGCGAACATGTGCTTGCCGTACTCACGAACTGCCCTGGTGAAGGTGCCTCCAGATTTGGCGTAGCCGGGGAGAACATCATCAAGAACTTTCTTGATATTTCTGTAGTCTATCTTGGAGTCACGGTTCGGGTCGAAATACGTGGCCATGGAATATTTCGGGCTTAAGAGGATGAGTGTGCAATGTGTGTCACTGCACAGAACACGGAATGTTAGAAAAAAAGAACGATCGAAATCTAAGAAATCATATGTTACGGGGCGGTTAAGGGATGACTTACTCGGGAAAGTAAGCCACGAGGAAGTTATCCTTATCTGGGTTTGCCAGAATGACGCCTTCGAGGTGTGAACTCGCAACTTGGCAGTCCCCAGCGCTGCTCAAGAGCTTGGCACGCACGTAGAAGGGGTCGACTATCACGATGTCCAGGGTCTTGTCTCTAATGATCCACATCTCCATACTCAGCGAAAACAGCCGAACGAAGGTGTAGTGCAGCGGATGAAGGTTAAATATAGCAAAGATGTCATCAAACCGCAGGACGATCGTACCCCCGATGTCGCCATCCACAAAGCCCTTGCCCTCTGGCACCTTGGCCACGAAAACCGGGTATGCCACATCATTATCTCTGAGAAGCCGCTTCTCCAAAGAAAGAACACTGTCGTGCAGACTCCGCATAGCACCGTGAAAGTATGTTATGTCGACTAGAGGGGGTGAATAGGCGATTTTTATGAATTCTTCACTGAGGAATTTGCCGGTGAGGAAATTCCTTAGCGAAGAACTATTAGCAGCGGAATAAGTACTCAGAAGTAAGCATAACAGAATACAAGCATGGTCATCATGATGAAATGAAGACTAGCACAGAGTACAGAAAGCGTAATCACAAGATAACACAAGATGAAGACAAACAGACTGAAGAAATTGAACTGAGGAAATTGAGAAAGTCTTCAGTCAAAGTCTTCAAACATAGATATGAACAAACACTCAACACAGTAATGAGGAAATGAAAGGGTTGAGGAAATAGAACCAGTTAGGTTGGTGAAGACAATGATTTGGTAGACCAGTTCCAACTGCTGTCTCAGTTGTACGTCTGGTTGGAGCGGCTGAGTATTTAAACTCGAGGACACACAGTCCCGGACACCCAGTCACTGAGCACGCGGCTCAGGACACCCAGTCCTCACCGTATTCTCCTTGAACTAAGGTCACACAGACCTCGTCCAATCACTCGTGGTAAGTCTTCAGGCGACTTCCAAACCTTCACAGACTTGGTCACTCGGCGATCCACAATTCCTCTTGGATGCTCTAGACCTTGACGCCTAACCGTCTGGAAGAAGCACAGTCTTCAAAGGTAACAAGCATCGGATCCAAGCAGGATCAATTTCTTTAGTGATGCTCAATCACTTTGGGTTTGTAGGGGTTTGGTTTTGGGTTTTCCTCACTTGATGATTTTTGCTCAAAGTCCTCGGAGGATGGGTTGCTCTCAAATGACAAGTGTCAAGTTCTCTCGGAGCAGCCAACCAGCTAGTGGTTGTAGGGGGTGGCTATTTATAGCCTAGGGAGTAGCCCGACATGATAAGACATAAATGCCCTTCAATGATATGACCGTTAGGTGGATAAGATATTTTGGGACAGCTGGCGCGCAGCACAGCAACGGGCGGAAATTTGACTCTCAAATTCCTCAGGGCTATCATGTTCCTCACTGTGTAGGTAATTTTCACTGACGAATTCCTAACTCCTCAGTCAGAACAAATTCATCAGCGACCAGAAGAACTTCGTCTCTGTCACTGAAGAAAGTGACTGAACTGTATGAGATTTCCAAAGGCTTCACTCGAAGGGATTGGTAGGTGTAGGATTTTGAGTTGAGCATCACATGGAAATTTTTCCTTAGTATTTCCTCGACCCCCTTTAACAGTACGGTGTTTCCTATGACTCAAGAAGGAGAAATGAAACTACGAAAACAAAAGTCTTCACGCTTCATGTTCCACAAATGAATACCAAGTCTTCAAGGTCACACCAATTTCTTCACTTTTAAAGTCTTCAGAAAGTCTTCAGAATATCAAATTCTTCAGTTGAAGAACTTCATTTTTAGGGGTCGACTTTCTCTGTAAATATCAAACTCCTCGTAGACTTATAGACCTGTGTACACTCACAAACGCATTAGTCCCTTAACCTATAAGTCTTCAATACACCAAAATCACTAAGGGGCACTAGATGCACTTACAATCTCCCCCTTTTTGGTGATTGATGACAACATAGGTTAAGTTTTCAACGGGGATAAACATATGAAGTGTATACACTGATATTGAGGAATTTGATTACAAGATATAGAAGAACTCCCCCTGAAGATGTGCATAGTGAGGAATTTGCTTTTGGGGCAATGCACATTTGAAGAGTTGAATCATGGAGATCTCCCCCTATATCTTGTAATTCATACACGCATTTGATATATAATATGAAGAATTTGAAATGCATGATTAAATATGGTGCCTAATGAGATTCAGCATGCATGCAATGTCATTAACGAGGAATAAGCATGCAAAGCATAATGCAACAAAAGTATCAGCGCACCATCGGGTTTAAGATTACAACTCGATCCAAATAAAAGTTTCAGACGAATGAGAGTTGTAACTTAAAAAAATGCCCTTAATATAGACCCGCTTGAAGACTAACTCAGATTTCTCCCCCTTTGTCATCAAATGACCAAAAGGATTGAAACTAAGGACTAACGCCCCTGAAGAATTTCAAGTCGATGGAGGAGCGCCAGCGTTGCCGTGGTTGTTTGTTGTAGCAGGGCCTGCCGCAGTGTCGTCCAAATCTTCAGACTCATCAGTGTCACGCGATGAAGAATAAGAGCTGGCCACCAGTGGAGGAATTTTGACCCTCTTGAATTTCTTCGGAGGAGGTGTAGACCAGTCAAATTCTTCCTTGAGACCCATAGTCTTCAGTTCTTCAGCGCTATAGACATGACTGAGGACAGCCCAGGTGCGGTTGAAGGTTTCATGAAGGTAGTATTGGTTCTTCTTCACTGCATTGTGTGTTGAGGTCATATTGTGAAGAAGTGCACCAAACTGATGCTTTACCCATTTGTGATTGCGATCAACCTTCTGATGAAGACTGAGGAGTAACTCACGGTCAGTCATCACCCTGGGTGCTGTGGCTTGAGGACTTTGCTTGGCTGTGGTATTTGCGGCAGAGTCATGTGTGGCAGAATCGTCATTGGTAGAGTAAGATGCAGCCTTGCGAAATTGACCATCCAATGGACGAATGGCTTCATCGATCACAGCAGCGGCCTTGCCTTTATCATCAGTTGATGAAACTGTCCGTTTGAGGACTTCAATGGGAGGCAAGTAGCTACCATGGTTCAGAGTGTCAGCTTTGTAATTCAGTGAAGATCTTGCCCTGATGAATCTCATAATCCAAGGAGCATAGGGCTTCAGCTCGAATGGTGACATAGCAATATTGGCCAGAGTCCTCATGAAGAAATCATGGAAGTTGACGGGAACGCCATGAATGATGTTGAAAAGCATATTCTTCATGATGCCAACGACTTCTTCATCATTTGAGTCGTGGCCTTTGATAGGACTCATTGTCTTCGCCAGAATTCGATAGACAGTCCGAGGCACATAGAGTAATTCCTTGACGAGGAATTTGGTTCGTGGGGCCTGCCTTGGCTTCAAAGGCTTCATCAGCACTTGCATATAGTGATTTGAAAGTTCTGGTTCGTTGTAGATACAACGAGCATCATCAAGTGGAGGACTGAGTGGTAGAGCACGAAGCAATTCAGTTGTTGGTGCCTTGTAGTGAGTATTTTTAGACATCCAGTCTAATACCCATGAGTTCACGTCTTCAGCGTCTCCGGTGATGTGCAGAGTTGCATAGAATTGAAGAATGAGTTCTTCATTCCAGTCACAGATATCAATGCAGAAATTTAGAAGTCCTGCGTCGTGAAGAGCACTGAGGACTGGCTCAAAGCCGGGCAGAGACTCCATGTCCACATGAGGAATATGTGCATGATCGAAGACTTTATCTTTGTTGAAGAGCACTGAGGAATATAAATTGCCTTGGCTGGCAGTCCAAAAACGCCTCTTCCTTATGCGAGCAGAATCATATGGATTATAATCAGTGAAGAATACGTGCTCGGCAAAGAAATCTTCAGCCTTGAACTTCTGTTTGCTTGAGAACGGATTCTTTGGCTTTGGCAGAGGGGTGTCAGTGAGTTGCATCACCACCTCAGGAATCGCGAGCTCAGGTTCTTTAGGCTGAGGAATTTCTTGTTCCTCAACAGGTGCAGTCTGAGGATCAGCAGCAGCAGGTTCATCAGCACTAGTGGCTGGAATTTCTTCATGGACAGATGAAGTGGGATGAGTTTCTTCAGAGCCCATTTGAACAGTTGGAGCAGGGGACTGAGGTATCTGTTGGATTGGGGTGAAGAGTGGAGAATTTGGATGCTGACTTTCCCAAAAGTCATCGTTCATCACTAGCGTTGTGCTTCCAATATCCACATCTTCTTCAAGTTCCTCAACACCGGCCTCTTCAGCTGTGAACTGAGGCATAGGCGAGGAAACGATTGGGGTTGAAGGGATTGCTTCCACTTCAATTTCTTCATCAATCTGCTCTGACGAAGCAGCAGAATGATTTTCTTCATCAGATCCGCTTGGGATCTCATAGTCTTCTCCAAAAGGAACAAGGTCCTTTGATGGCATGGAGGAAATCGGAACAGCATCAATTGGATTTTTGAGTGAGCTGGTCATTGGCTTCATTTTCTTCGCAGCCGAAGAGTTTGACGCAGTTGATGCCTTCCTTTTCTTCACTGCAGCTCGCTCTGCAGCCTTGGTCTCCTTCACATCAGAGGCGGATGGAAGAATTGGAGTTGGTGTTGGCGCAGGAGGAGCTGAGGAATCTGGTTCATTTTCTTCAGGCGCACCACTAGTGGATGCCCTGGCAATTTCTTCAGCGGTTGGAATGGGATCATCAGCCCTGGAACTGGCATTTTCATCAGCAGCCTGAACTTCATCAGTGGTGCTGGCATGTTCTTCAGTCGGCTGAGCTGAGGCTCCAGCCTGAGGAATTTCATGTTGCGTTGGGGCAGCAACATTGGTGAATTTCTTTATCAGGTTGACGAATCTGACTTTGGCCCCTTGCCAATCAGCATAATAAGCATCGAAGTTTTTGTTGAGGTCTTGAATTTCAGTCTGGACCTTGAGAAGTTCCTCAGGTGTCATTCTGACAACATTTTTCTTCAGGAACTTCTCCTTTCTGTCTTGAGCTTTCTTGATCTCTCTTGCCTTTTCAAACTTCCATTTCTCTTCAGTGATGAAATGGGTCAACATATGACTTTGTCCAGGGGTCAGATGAAAATCAGGCATTGGGGTGTTTGGATCCTTGTGCCAGAGATCGATATAATCGAGGATTTCCCTCGGATCCAACAGCAGTGGCACAGATGTGCCTTTGGCTCTAGCGGCCTTCACCTGTCTGTCTCTGATGATTTCTGCAAGTTCATCATCAGAAGCTTCATCATCAGAAGGCACATGGAATGCTACCTGTTTCTTCTTTGGACTTGGCCGAGGACCTCGTCCAGCTGTTGCTTTGGTCTTCAACAGTGTGGGGCCTGATGAGGAAGTTGGTGCAGCTGAGGAACTTGCTGAAACACCAGAGGCAATCGAGAAACCAGCAGTCCTTTGACATGTAGCCAGATGCACAGGAGCTGAGGACTTTGAAGGAGTTGTTGAGGACTTTGGTGGAGTTGTAGCAGTGTGAGGAATTTGCCATGAGGGCACTGTTGGTGAAGCACTTGGCTTACGAGCGGGCTTCTTTGGCATGGATTTCCTCGGTTTGACCGAGGCCTCAGTAGTAGTAGCAGTGGCAGAATCCTCATTGAATTTCTTCACTGCCTCCTTGGCTTGTCTTGCCAATTTAGCTTGGCGCTTAGCCCATTCTTCAGGAAAGTCCTCACCATGTTTGATGCTTGTGGGGTCAGCTACTTGGCCAGGTGCCAATGGAGCTCTTGGGCACGGAGGATTGAGGGCGAATTTCTTCATGTACTTTGGAGTCACATATCTGTATTCCCTCCATTCCCTTGCCCATCTCCGCTCAATCTTCTGAATGCGCACCTTGCGCTGATTTTTGTTTTCTTTGCCAAATTTTGCTTCATCGGGTGTTCAATAGTCAGCATAAATTTCCTCAGGGATTTCAAACGCAGTCATAACCTTAGGTTTCTTTCCTCCTTTCTGCGGCTTCTTACCGTCTGCCATATTCTTCAGTTGAGGAATTTGAACAATTGAGTTCTCTGAAGAAGTATGCAGTTTTTCTTCGAGGAACGCTGCAAATGAGTTAAGTTGATGAGAACCTAGTGATTCAGCAGCAGACATGAGTACCTGTGAACAGAGTATAGGTGCGAGGAATTCGGAGAGGTCATATGCGTTCTGAGAAGGTTTTTCGAAAAGAACAAGTTTTGAGGAATTTGACCAGATGAACCTTGAGGAATTTCACTAAGCGTTCTTGTCTTAGGTTCCAGAGTTGTACAGATCGAAGATCCACACAATTAGGGAATCTTGAAGAAAATGATTGCTTAGAGAAATAGTTCAAGATCATATGATGTGAGGTGTTCATATGTGTGAAGATTTGTAGAATAAACACCTTTGAAGATTTTGTAGTGAAAAATTTGGATCAATGAGGGTAGTAAAAGTAACTTTTAATTACCCTAAATGAAGAACACGATGAACTGGGTGTTGTAGATGTGAATCTCGTCTGTTCAGATCTTCCACGCCCTAACCTGGCAGAGGAAGACAGCTACGGCAGCGGCGGAGTGCAGATTTCCACAGTCGGCGTGAGTACGACGGCGACGAGGTCGAGGCAGCGAAGCTCTTCCTCACCGGCGACGATGGAGTAGCGGCGGCGCTAGGTTTTTAGGAGCTCGAGCGGGAGAGAGAGGTCGAGCGGAGTAAAAGAAGTGAGGATGGAGAGAGGGGTATTTATAGAGGCAGTGAAAAACTGTTCGCCCGAAGATTTAGGACGAACGTGCCCCTGACCATTCTCCTTCTCACGACATGTGTCACCCACGTACTGTGTAGTGGAGATCGTGTACGATCGTGGGTGAGTAAAATAATGCATCGTGGGATGCAGAACGGTTTGAGCGACAAAACCAAAAATTTGGATAAGATTTGTTTTAAAGTTTCGTTCGCAATTTCTTCAGCTGACAAGGACACAGTGAAGATTTTGAACGAGTTTCAAATAGAACGCACATGAAGAATTTGTGAATAGATTGGGTTGAGTATAGCATAGAGGGGGAAGGGTCCGATCACATTCACTTAGCAGAAAAAGCAACTTGAAGAAATAGCTATAAGTGAATGCTGTAGAGGACATAAACTCATATATATATATATATATATATATATATATATATATATATATATATATATATATATATAGCCAATGAAGAAAAACGAAGGAAACAGTGAAGATTTTGAAAAGATGAAGAATTTGAAAAACTGAAGAATTTCAAAACTGAGGAAAAACTCAAATTGAAGATTTTCAACTTTTTGTGGTGGCGTGACCCACCGTATAAGAATGATGATTTCAGAAACCGCGTACAATTGTCGTAGGGTTCTGAGAATCAAATTCTTCATTAATTTCTTCACACTTAGAGTGTTATTCATCATTGATTGAAGAAAAACGTTTCTTCATGTGTTGCACATCTAAGTCATCAATTTTGCATAAGTGTTAGGATGTGTGTCCTTTTCAAAGAACATTCGAAGATTCTAAGATATTTAGCTCACACCGCAACTTGCTAAATCTCTTCTCATCCAAGGGCTTAGTGAAGATATCAGCTAGCTGTTCTTCAGTCTTCACGTGCTCGATGGAGATGTCGCCCTTCAACACATGATCACGAAGAAAATGATGACGAATCTGAATGTACTTTGTCTTCGAGTGCTGAACTGGGTTGTGAGCAATCTTGATGGCACTCTCATTGTCGCAGAGGAGAGGCACATTCTTCACGTTGACGCCATAGTCCTTGAGTGTTTGCTTCATCCAAAGCAGTTGAGCACAGCAAGAGCTAGCATCAATGTATTCAGCTTCCGCAGTGGACAGTGATACGCAGTTCTGTTTCTTCGAGGACCAACAGACCAAAGATCGTCCGAGGAAATGACAAGTGCCAGAAGTTGACTTGCGGTCCACACGATCACCAGCATAGTCAGAGTCAGAATATCCAACGAGATCAAAAGCAGAGCCCTTGGGGTACCATAATCCTAGTGTTGGTGTGTGAGCTAGATATCGAAGAATATGCTTCATAGCCTTATGGTGTGATTCCTTCGGTGCAGCTTGAAATCGGGAACACATGCAAACACTAAGCATTATATCTGGCCTAGATGCACATAAGTACAATAAAGAACCAATCATGGAGCGGTATACCTTGTGATCGAAGTCAATACCATTTTCATCCGTGCATAGATGGCCATTTGTGGGCATAGGAATTTTGACGCCTTTGCAATCTTGCATGCCGAATTTCCTCAGTACATCTTTGAGGTATTTCTCCTGAGATATGAATATGCCATTGCGCTGTTGACGAATTTGAAGACCTAAGAAGAATTTCAACTCTCCCATCATAGACATTTGATATTATTCACTCATCATATAGGCAAATTCATCACTATAACGTTGGTCAGTACAGCCAAAGATAATATCATCAACATATATTTGGCACACAAACAGTTCACCATCATAAGATTTAGTAAAGAGAGTAGGGTCGAGTGAACCGGGTGTGAAGCCATTCTTCACGAAGAATTCCTTCAATGTATCATACCACGCCCGAGGGGCTTGCTTGAGGCCATAGAGGGCCTTATCAAGTCTGAAGACTTTGTCAGGATTATTTGGATCTTCAAAACCTGGGGGTTGAGCAACATATACTTCTTCCTCAAGCTTACCATTGAGGAATGCACTTTTCACATCCATTTGATATAAGATGATATCATGATGGTTAGCATAAGCAAGTAATATGCGAATAGCCTCAAGTCTAGCAATAGGTGCAAAAGTTTCATCCATGTTTTGGTCAAAATAGGAAAAAAGTTTTGGTCAAAAAGTTGGTTATTGTCAAGGAACAAGATCATGGTCTCATCATTTAGGGTTTGTCGACACTGAGGCATCCTAAAAGCTAAGCTTTTATCATTTAGGGTTTGTCGACGCCGAGGCACCCTAAAAGCCTAAGCGTACATCATTTAGGTTCTCATCGACACCGAGGCATCCGGGGCAGTCAAGTTAATTTTTCATCATTTAGGGTTTATCGATGCCGAGGCACCCTAGGTTGGGCCTAATCACTTGGCTCTGTTGCCACCTATGTTGGGTTTATCATCTAGAGTTTATCGATGCTAAGGAGAATTCTAAGTTGGGCCTAATCACTTGGCTCTATTGCCACCTATGGTTTAATGCAGCAAGAATGGTGGGGCAGTTGATCCTACTTAACTAAGTACTAAGATACCCCGGCCCATGCATTAGTCGCAAGTACCCCATATGTCCTATTTTTAGCAAAGTCATGCTAAAATTCACGGAAAATTTCAGCATGACCTTTGCTGAAAATAGGACATATGGAGTACCCGAATTTGCCGGAACGGAAGTTAATCGACATTCCGGCAAACTCAAGGGCCTATCGGGGTACCTGCAAATTCATCACGACACAATGGTCGGAGACAAAACCCAGCAAACTAGCAAGATGATCATCATCTTTGCAAGACAGTAGCTCAAGTTTTTGACAGTAGCCTCTGAAGAAAACAGCATTGCAACATTCAAGTTCAGACATACACACTGAACATTTGAACAGTTACCTCTAAAGAAAAATATACGCTGACTATTGGATACAAAGAAAACAGCTATTGTAAACATTAAGTCATGGTAGTGTGCGCTGAAACAATTACAGTATAGGAACAACAACACAACAGTAGCTCAGTTACTAGAGGACTGTAAAAAACAAACACAAAAAACACAGATCAGTCATTTCCTTGTGTGTGCTATACATATAGATGAAAATGGATTTGTTGCTACAGTAATTACAGTTCGAAGGAAAGGGAGTTACAGTTTAACATCATCAAGTAGTGTTACATATTATAGGTGTAAATTACAAAGGCTGACAGAGCGACAGATCATAGGATTAACAAAACTCAGAGACTACCAAATTTACGCCGACCTAAAAAGCAGAAATACAAGTCCTCAGTAAGTGTAAGAGAAGTGTACTAGAGCTGTAAACAGACTTAAAAAAACCCAACTACTGGACATAGTAAATCATGGTCATTTTAACTGTAAAAAGAGTTCCACATGACACTAGATGATGGAAAGAGCTCAAATACTAGTACAAAGATAAACTTGAAAGATGATCAACAACAGCCGCAGAGATACTATTGTGAAGCAAAATTTGAGGAAAATAGGAAATTCAGAACATGAGAGACAAAACTCCATTTTCATGACAGAACATGCTCAGGGCTTCAATTTGAAATACTACTGGAAGATAACTAACTAAAAATATGTGGAAGTGGAGCATTACTACTCTACATAAAGATAACGCAATGTAACAAAAGTGTAACTCTATCTATCTATAATGAGTGGAAATGGCCAAGCCTAAACAACTTACTACTTAAGCAATTCTTAGGCAGGCCATACACAACATGGTGGCTCATAACGCACCAACCAGACAGATAACAAGAGCAGTTTAGCACCACTGATACAGTGCTCCAGCTACCAAACCAAACAAGTAAATCAATTACCACACCAGCAGAACCATCTTTGACTTACCGTGGCCGATGCATGAAATTCGTTTGTAGTTGAGGTTGAGCACGCGAAGCTTCGTCAGTTCCCGAAGCCCCTCGACGTTGGCGATCTTGTTCCGCGACAGATCCAGCGAGTGCAGGCCCTTCGGCAGCGACCCGGGGGAGATATGAACTGCATGACGAACAGAACAACGCAAATTCAGTTACTGAATGTCTGAAGATGCTACTAGGGTTCGCGAATGTCTGATTCATAGGATACTGGATGGTAGAGTTTGCGAGAAATATGCCTTTGCTATATGTTTGAATTCTTAATTCCCACTGGGTTGTTTTAACTGAATCTACTATTTTCATCAGGCTGGAGACTGGCAACAAGAAGCAGCAGCCGCGTGACGGTGGCGGCGGCAACGCGCGAGCACGTGGGGCCCGGCGTCTGCGCACGAGCGCACGGGAAAGGCGGCCGCAGGAAGCAGCGGCGGCGGCACGACGAGGCGGCGGCGGCGAGCTCCTGCTCCTAACCCTAGGTCGCCGCCCCGTGGGGGCATGGGGATGAGCGGGGGAGAGAGGGAGGGAGGGAGAGAGACTAACCAGGCCGCGCGGGGAGGCTCGCGCCATCGTCGAGGAGCGCGTCCAACGAGGCTAGCCACCGTCGAGGGGCAGCTCCGACAAGAGAGATTTGGTGGTGGCCGGAGCGAAGACGACGGAGGGCGAAGACGGCGAGCTTGGGGGAGGCGGGGATAGACGGCGGGGAGGTCGCGGGCTTCTAGGGTTTCGAGGGAGGCGAGGGAGGCGGCACTCGGGGGGGAGGCGGCGCTCGAGGGGGAGGAAGGGGAGAGGGAGGCGGCGGGGGCGCGTGGGCGGCTGTGGTGCAGTGGGTCGGGGCAGCGGCGGCGGCGGCACGGTGGAGGGAGGAACGAGGGAGGGAGCGGCGCGGTGGATCGAGGAAGAGGGATCTGGCGAGGGAGAGGGAAGGGGGGATCGGGCGAAGGGGTATCCAGCTAGACACTATAGCAATGGCGCACCACCCACTGGTGCGCCATTAGTAGTTTTTTTCTAATAGCAATGGCGCACCCTCCTCTGGTGCGCCATTAGTAACTTTTTTTCTGATAGCAATGGCACACCCTCCTCTGGTGCGCCATTAGTAACTTTTTTTTCATTATTTCTTGTTGCATCTAATAATTTGTTTTTTTATCAAATTTGTTATTTTCATGAGGACTAGAACAGAAGATATCATCAAATATCATCAATTTTTTTTTTGAAAATATCATCAAATTTTTATTTTTTTAATTGAAAATATTATCAAATTTGTTATTTGAAAATATCATCAAATTTCTTATTTGAAAATATCATCAAATTTGTTATTTGAAAATATCATCAAAAAGTTGGGGAGGGTGCGGGGTGTTGGCGGCG
>NC_041381.1:160992837-161012660 GCF_002162155.2 Triticum dicoccoides
GGGGTCGGCGGTGGTGGTGGAGCGGGGGGAGGGTGCGGGGGGTGCTCGGCGGTGAGGGGGATCTGGCGAGGGGGATAGCTATCGAGAGGGAGGGGGATCGAGATCGAGTGTCCTCATGAATATTCAATATTTTTTCATATTGAATATGAAAAAATATCATCAAATTTGAAAAAATATTCATGAATTCAAAAAGTGCCCATGAAATTTAAAATATTCATGATATCAAAAAGTGCCCGAGAAATGAAGACTACGATTTAAATACAATCGATCTTAGCTAGCTATCTGTTCACAATCTTCTTGCCCTTCTTTTTCGCAAATGGAGTTCTTCTGTGGAACGGACGTCCTTTAGGTAGGGTGGTCCTGCTTCTTCTTGTGGTGTATGCTGCTACTTCATCGTCGTCGTCATGTTCGATCTTCGGGTCGCCATACTTGTCGAAGTCTTGCTCATTGGCTACTCCATCCATTCCGATGATCTTCCTTTTGCCTCTCCTCACGACAACACGACTGGGCTTTGGCGGGTCGGTAATGAAGAAGCATTGGTCCACTTGGGAAGCCAGTACCCATGGCTCATTTTTCGCGGTGACGTTTGTGCCCGCGGTCTTGGATTTGGCTTCGGGTATAACCATGGTGGTGAAATACCGGTCTTCTTTTAGGACGCTCTTGGCCCATCTGACACGGAACATCGGGACCTTCTCTCTAGTGTAGCTCAGCTCCCAAATCTCCTCGATCCTTCCGTAGTATTTGTCCTTCTCGTTACCGGTGTAGGATTCCATCATTACCCCGGAGTTTTGATAACCATCGCTCTTCATGTCCTTGTCCTCGGTGTAGAATGTGTAGCCGTTGATATCGTACGCCTCATAGGTCATCAGGTTGTGCTCGGCGCCCTGTGACAAGGCGAATATGAGTTGTTCTTCCGCGGAAGAATCCTCATGTAAAGGGTACGACAAAAGCTTCTGCTTGAACCAACGCGTGAAACATGAGTTGTGCTCTTTGATTGTATCTCCGTCCGTCCTCTGTTGGCCTTGGTCATTGTACGTCTTCTCAATAAAGGTTTTGTGCTCTACCACCCAAGGATCGACCACGTCTATGTGTTGTAGCGCGACTAGGTTTGCTCTTTCAAAGTCGGCGAGTCGACCCTCGAAGTCGACATGCATTTCGCAGCGACCCTCACGGTGACCCCATCCAGCGAGCCTGCCGAGGTGCCTGTTGACGGGCAGACCAACAGGGTTCTCGATGCCTAGATAATTCGTGCAGTAGGAGATGCACTCTTCGGTCAGAAAGCCCCTGGCTATACTTCCCTCTGGACGTGACATGTTGCAAACGTATCCTTTGATGACACCATTCATCCTTTCGAACGGCATCATGCTATGCAGGAACATCGGCCCGAGTTGGATGATATCCTCCACGATATGGACCAGCAGATGCACCATAACATCGAAGAATGCGGGCGGGAAGTACATCTCAAGCTCGCATAGTATCACCACGATCTCTTCATGTAGCCTTCTAAGTTGCCTCACGCCAACCGACTTCCGAGAGATGACGTCGAAAAAGTTGCATAGGCCAAATAGCGTTTCACGGACGTGCGTCTCCATGATCCCACGGATTGCAACTGGAAGTATCTGCGTCATCAGCACGTGATAGTCATGAGACTTCATCCCGCTGAACATCTGCTTCGCTGGGTCTAGGTATCTGCTTATCTTCCCCACGTAACCGTAAGGAAGTTTTACTCCTACGAGGCAGGTGAAAAACTGCTCGATCTCCTCCTGACTTAGAGTGAAGCACGCGGGAGGGTAGTCATTTCCGGTCTTCTTGGCCTTTTTGCCTTTGCGACGACTTTCTGTGTCCTGCTTCGCCTCATCATCATCATCATCATCATCATCATCATCATCATCATTAGCGTGAAGCTCATGCCTGATGCCCATTGATTTCAAGTCTGCCCTTGCTTTCGGCCCATCTTTGGTCCTCTCTGGCATGTTGAGCAGGGTACCAAGCAGACTCTCACACACGTTCTTCGTGATATGCATGGCATCAAGGCTGTGAGGCACACGGTGGATCTTCCAGTACGGCAAGTCCCAGAAAACAGACCTCGTTTTCCATACCTTCAGAAGTGTCTCTGGCGCCTTTCGCTTCTTTCCCGGCTCTGGCGCCTTTTGCTTCTTTCTCGGCAGTGGGCAATCTTTCCAATTTTTCAACAGCTCGTCTATTTCCTCGCCGCTCCTCGTACGCGGGCGCCTTCGGGGTTCGGTTTCACCATCAAACAGATCCTTGCGTTTCCTCCACAGGTCATCGTCGTGAAGCCACCTTCGATGTCCCATGAACACGGTTTCCGAAGACCCGGGATCTCTATCTAGCTGGCGATACGTTGTGTCATCCATGCACCTTACGCATCCAGAAAATCCGTGGACCACCTGCCCCGCGAGATATCCGTAACCGAGATAGTCGTGCACCGTCGTGAGCAGTGCGGCTCTCATAGGGAAATATTCTTTCTCTGCGGCGTCCCACGTATTGGCTGGCGTTTTCCATAGCATGTCTAGCTCCTCTTTCAGCAGCCCCAGATACAGATTGATGTCGTTCCCTGGTTGTTTCGGCCCTGCAATTAGCATACTCATGTGAATGTACTTCCTCTTCATGCACAACCAGGGGAGAAGGTTGTACATCCACACAAACACAGGCCAGGTGCTATGTGTGCTTCTCTGGCTACCAAACGGATTAACTCCATCGGTGCTCGCGCCCAGCACGATGTTCCTTGGATCCTTCCCAAATTCTGGGTCTTCGAAGTTCAACGCTTGCCACTGGCTCGCATCCTTAGGGTGACTCAGCATCTTGTCTTTTTTATTTATCTCCGGATCATTTCCGTTATATTCCCGCTTCTTCTCCTCCCTATCCGTGTGCCAACGCAGGAGCTTTGCTACCTTAGGGTCCGCGAAATACCGCTGCAGACGAGGAGTGATCGGAAAGTACCACACCGATTTTCGAGGAGCTTTCTTCCTCTTCTTATATCGAGTGACGCCGCACACCGGACATATGGTAGACTCCGCATGCTCGTCCCGATAAATGATGCAATTGTTCATGCACACATGGTATTTCACGTGCGGTAAATCTAGAGGACACACGATTTTCTTCGCCTCCTCGAAACTGGTCGGGCACTTGTTCCCCTTTGGAAGACGTTCGTGCCAGAATGACATGTTCTCGTCGAAGCATGCGTCAGTCATTTTGTGTTTTACCTTCATCTCCAGAGCCATGAGCGTTACTTTCAAGCGGGTATCCTTGGGCATGCATCCTTCATACAATGGAGTAACCGCGTCTATCTCTAGTTGATCCAGGTTGGCTTTCTCTCGGGCGGCAGCTCTTGCGTTATCCGTCTGCTTGAGAAGCAGCTCTTGAATATGAGGGTCCTGCACCCAGCCTCCATTGTCGTCTGCTCCGGCATCTTCATCTTCATGATCATGCCCTTCATCTTGATCTTCCTCGTCATCATGTCCGGCATCTTCTACATGATGACTGTGTACAGCATCACTGTCGTGATCATGTCCTGGAGATTCTTCGTCTTCTCGCCCGCCCTCGCCGTGGTGGTTGTCTTGCTGCCCTTCCTCATTTCTTGCCCGGCCCCCATGGACGACTTCATAGTCATCTTCATCACCTTGCCACCGATAACCATCCATGAAACCACGCAAGAGCAGGTGGTCCTGCACCTGCCCGGAATCCGGGTCCGCAATAAGGCTCTTCAGCTTGCATCTTCGGCACAGACATCTTATCTCCGTCTCGTTCTTTTGAAGCATCTCGGCCTTCGCGGAGCTCAAAAACCTATTCACGATGCCTTCGGTCATCGTGCGGACCATGGTCGCCTGCGGGGTAGAGCAAAACGATATTTTAGAACGAAGAAAAAATTTGGCATGACTTTCCCTAAAAATAGGACCAAAAAGAATGCACAGTGCCAAAATTCTCGCAGAAACGGAAATGAATCAACATTCCGGCAAAAATATTGGCAACTATCGCATTTCAAATACCGGTACCTGCAAACACAAACATATATGCAACACCACAAACATATGCAACACCACAAACATACATAGATCTAGCTAGGCCACAAAAAGTGCATGTGCACATTGTTGGAGCGAGCTAGGGAGAAAAAAAGTAGATCTACAACATGAAGATAGCTTGCCCCTTACTTACCTATCAAAAAAAGGTAATTTCACCACTTAATTTTGATGAATCTATGGTGCAAATGAGGTGAAGAGGAGGAGGCAGCCGACAAGCTTGGAGAAGGAGGTGGAGGGAATGAAGTGGGTAAAGTGAGTGTGTAGGTGTGGTTGTCCAAAATATCTAGCTGGTCCCAGGTTACTAATGGCGCACCACACAGCCACGCGCCATTAGTAACACAACATACTAATGGCGCACCACACAGCCGTGTGCCGTTAGCCGTGTGCCACACGGCAGTATGGGACACCTAGGTGCCCAAGCTCCTTGTATTTCCACCGTTTGATTGCATTTAGATGCGTGTTATTGTGATAGGTATAGAAGGTAACTAGTCAATTCATTATTAATTGCCAATTCTCAAACAAATAAATATGGAAACAATTATAATGCATATCATAAATGGATGTCATTAAGCACGCCATGCATGGTAACATATATCTTTAGAAGGAAAAAATACTACACATTAGATATATTACAAATTAGGTATATATGAATTCATCTGTTTAGTATGTACCCGTTAAATTTTTATACGTATATACCCAGAATATTTAGTATGTATATATGATTTCATCTGTTTAGTATGTACATGTTAAATTTTAATACACATATACCCAGAATATTTAGTGCATACACATTAGATTTTTATCTATGTATATACCCAGAATATTTAGTTGTATCAATCAGATTGGATATGTACGGGATTCATTTATTTATTACACACTCATTGATTTTTTAGTACGTATATACCCAGAATATTTAGTATGTAACACATTAGATTTTTTTTGTATGTATATACCCAGAATATTTAATACATACCCATTAGATTAGGTACATCTGGATTCACTTACTTAGTATGTATTGATTAGATTTTTGTGTATGTATACACCTTAGAGTACTCAATATATTTTTCTCGTATATGCATACTCGTCGTATTTACATACCTTGTCATTAAATTTATGAGTATATACCTCGATACAATAAATACATAGAATCATGTGTGGGTATATGTAACAAACATTCCTTAAACTAAAAATAATCGTTAGTGGATATATGTACGATGGAAAAAAATCATGTCTGGATATCAGCATGCATCATATATTCCTACAACTAAAACAATTAATTATGATCACATTTTATATTATTTGGTCACCTTAATTTGTATAGAAATATTAGCCATTAAAAAGTCCGACCCGGTCTATTTTTTTAAATACTAGATACCTTGAAACGAAAAACTTTAGAAAAATGCATTAAAACATCCTTAATATACATATGAACCATAGGAACGACGTTTTGTATTATTTGTCATATCTGATACCTTAAGAAATAAGATTATATATGCATACCCTTTTTGTTTGGAAAGTAGACATACTAGGAAACCATAGTATATTATTTTTTTGGAAAGCAATTATTGTCCATTTATGCTTGTAGTGCATGCAAAGAAAATTTGGAAAGCCATGCACTACAAATATGACTTGCTATATTGGGACTTAGGTGCCCAGGCACCTAGGTGACCCACATGATTTACCTATATGGGATATTTTTGCTAGAAAATAGCATCCGAAGAACAAGAGATGCACACAACCCAACGTCGTGGGAGCAGCCCCTTCAAATGCTGATCCGAAACATTTACATGGCAATTTCCTTTTGGTGAGGCAAGTGGCTAGGAAGATCCATGCTCTGAAAGAGGTGGGAGTGTTTCTGAAGTTGGGCATTTCACGTGCGTTTGACTCGCTCGCTTGGCCTTTTCTTTTTGAGGTGATGAGAAGCAAAGGCTTTGGTCAAAAGTGGTGCGACTGGATCTCCATCTTACTCAGGACAACTACTACCAAAGTGATCGTGAATGGGGTGCCCGGGAAAAGATTCATGCATGTCAAGGGTCTCAGGCAGGGTGACCCTGTCTCGCCTTTCCTGTTCGTGATCGCCATGGATGTGCTCTCCAAGATCATGATCAGAGCTGCTAGTATGGGAGTGATCAGTACTTTTACAGGCATCGCCGCACATCAGTCAGTGTCGATTTATGCGGATTATGTGGCTCTATTTGTTAAGCCAAGGGAGTCTGATCTTACTTTCATCACGACAATTCTTCAGGTGTTTGGTGCTGCGTCAGCTTTGCGGGTGAATTACCATAAATCTCTGGCAATCATGATCCATGGTAACGAGGCTGACAAGAATCGAGCGGCGTCATTGCTTAATTGTCGCCTGGGAAACTTCCCATGTAAATACCTTGGTCTGCAGCTGGCGATTAGACAACTCACTAGAGCGGAATGGCAGCCTATGTTGGATCAAGCAAAGAGCTTTGCTCCGGCATGGCAGAGGGGCCTACTGCATCGTCCGAGAAGGCTTGTTCTAGTCAAATTGGTGATTGCGGCCAAGCCCATACACCATTTCATGATCGAAGATGCTCCTCTGTGGGTGTTCGAAGAAATTGACCAATGGATGTGTGGTTTCTTTTGGGCCGGCAAAAACAAGGCTAATGGAGGTCAATGCTTGGTTGCTTGGAATCTGGTTTGTAAGCCAACTTGGCTTGGTGGTCTGGGGGTGCGAGATCTATGGCTCCAAGGTTTGTTACTGAGAGTATGTTGGGAGTGGTTACGGCGGATAGACCCGGAGAGGCCATGGCAAGGATTGCCGATGGCAGTGGATCGGGAAGCCCGTGCGGTTTTTGATAGCCTTGTTCACATAGATGTTGGGAGAGGAAATAAGGTATTGTTCTGGAGGGATAGATGGATACATGGCTTCTCGGTCAAAGACATAGCGCCATACATACACGCCCAAGTGGACACGCAGACTGCAAACAAAAGGACGGTTTAGGAAGGATTGGACAATGGCGGGTGGTTGCTGGATTTGTCTGGTGAGCTAAATTTTGGGGGCCATTTACAACTCTTGCACCTTAATATGGCTATAAATATGGTCATTCGTGACCCTTCCAATGAGGATTCTTTCTCGTGGCCGGCGGATCCGTCCGGTAACTACACAGCTCGCTCTACTTATCACCGATTGTGCCTCGGAACGGAGAGGGCGCCGTATGCCTCATGCATTTGGAGAAGTTGGGCTATTCTTAAGTGTAAGATCTTTGCTTGGTTGGCGGTGCAACATCGAATTTGGACGTCGGATAGGAGAGCAAGGCATGGTCTGCAGGATCTACCTTCGGCATGCTATACCTGCCTTCAAGAGGAGGACAATGCGGAACACATCTTGGTGCAATGCGTGTATGCTAGGGAAGTGCGCCACAACATCTTTGTTGCTTTGGGTTTGTAGGGCAACATCCCGGAGGTTTAGGATCACTTGTTGGATTGGTGGTTGGAGCGTCGACGAAACCTCGGTAGTGGATGGAAGCGTGGATTTGACACTCTCGTCATCGTGACAATTTGGGCCCTCTGGAAGCAACGCAACGCGAGAGTTTTCCATGGGACTAACCAACAATTGCAGGCGCCTGACTTGGCTATTGCCATCTTGGCGGAATTGAAGGAGTCGAGGAGGTTTTAGTTTGTTTTGTGAGGATGTAGGTTTAGTCTAAAGTGTGGCGTGTAATGGGGGTGTGCCTAAGATGGAGGCTTGTTCCATCCTCAGGCTTCTTGTACATTGTTATTCTCCCTTCTAGTACGCCATTGGTGAACTCTTGAGAAAAAAAATGCTGATCCGACGGCTGTTTAGCCCCTCGTCCTCCTCTTCCCTCATTGCAGCCTATCCACCGGGCCACCACCAAGTAGGCAGTCCAGACACGCGCACCACCCAAAAACCCTAATCCCCTTGCAGCCGCCACAGCCCCCGGAGCCCGCCCGCCCGAACCCGCCGCCATGGCAGACGACGCGGCATCGGCCCCGCCAACGGCGCAGCTGGCCGCCGCCGCTAAACTTTAGGGGCCATTTGCAACTCTTGCACCTTAATATGGCTATAAATACGGTCATTCATGACCCTTCTAGTGAGGATTCTTTATCGTGGCCGGCGGATCCGTCCGGTAACTACACAACTCGCTCTACCTATCACCGACTGTGCCTCGGAACAGAGAGGATGCCATATGCCTCATGCATTTGGAGAAATTGGGCTCTTCTTAAGTGTAAGATCTTTGCTTGGTTGGCGGTGCAACATCGAATTTGGACATCGGATAGGAGAGCGAGGCATGGTCTACAGGATCTACCTTCGGCATGCTACACCTGCCTTTAAGAGGAGGACAATGCGGAACACATCTTGATGCAATGCGTGTATGCTAGGGAAGTGTGACACAACATCTTTGCTACTTTGGATCTGCAGGGCAACATCCCGGAGGTCCATGATCACTTGTTGGATTGGTGGCTGGAGCATCGACGAAACCTCAGTAGTGGATGGAAGCGTGGATTTGACACTCTCGTCATCGTGACAATTTGGGCCCTCTGGAAGCAACGCAACGCGAGAGTTTTCCACATGACTAACCAACAATAGCAGGCGCCTGACTTGACTATTGCCATCTTGGTGGAATTGAAGGAGTGGAGGGCGGCAGGACTGGGTGGAGGAGGTTTTAGTTCATTTTATGAGAATGTAGGTTTAGTCTAAAGTGTGACGTGTAATGGGCGTGTGCCTAAGATGAAGGCTTGTTCCATCCACTTCTTGTACATTGTTATTTTCCCTTCTGGTACGTCATTGGTGTACTCTAAAAAAAACTAGATCGGCAGTGTGCCTTGGCGCAAGGGTGCCGGTCCTAACGATGTGGCCAAGCATGTAATACTCAAGTTAGTAGGAATCTGGTTTAGCATACATATTGTGACGCCCCCAATTCAATCGTACACTAATCATACACGCAAACGTGTACGATCAAGATCAGGGACTCACGGGAAGATATCACAACACAACTCTACAAATAATAAAGGTCATACAAGCATCATAGTACAAGCCAGCGGCCTCGAGGGCTCGAATACAAGTGCTCTATCATAGACGAGTCAGCAGAAGCAACAATATCTGAGTACACACATAAGTTAAAAAAGTTTGCCTTAAGAAGGCTAGCACAAACTGGGATACAGATCGAAAGAGGCACAGGCCTCCTTCCTGGGATCCTCCTAACTACTCTTGGTCGACGTCAGCGGCCTGCACGTAGTAGTAGGCACCTCCAGTGTAGTAGTCGTCGTCGATGGTGGCGTCTGGCCCCAGGGCTCCAGCATCTGGTTGCGACAACCAGGTAGAAGGGAAAGGGGGAAAAGAGGGAGAAAAGCAACCGTGAGTACTCATCCAAAGTACTCGCAAGCAAGGAGCTACACTACATATGCATGGGTATATGTGTAAAGGGCCATATCAGTGGACTGAACTGCAGAATGCCAGAATAAGAGGGGGATAGCTAATCCTGTCGAAGACTACGCTTCTGGTCACCTCCGTCTTGCAGCATGTAGAAGAGAGTAGATTGAAGTCCTCCAAGTAGCATCTCCAAGCAGCATCTCCAGTAGCATCGCATAGCATAATCCTACCCGGCGATCCTCCCCTCGTCGCCCTGTGGAAAATCGATCACCGGGTTGCCTGTGGAACTTGGAAGGGTGTGTTTTATTAAGTATCCGGTTCTAGTTGTCATAAGGTCAAGGTACAACTCCAAGTCGTCCTGTTACCGAAGATCACGGCTATTCGAATAGATTAACTTCCCTGCAGGGGTGCACCAACTTACCCAACACGCTTGATCCCATTTGGCCAGACACACTTTCCTGGGTCATGCCCGGCCGCGGAAGATCAACACGTCGCAGCCCCACCTAGGCTCAACAGAGAGGTCAGCACGCCGGTCTAAACCTAGGCACCCAGGGGTCTGGGCCCATCACCCTGAACACACCTGCACGTTGCGAGGGCGGCCGAAAGCAGACCTAGCCTAGTGGCGTTCCAGTCCAATTCGGCACGCGCCGCTCAGTCGCTGACGTCACGAAGTGCTTCGGCTGATACCACGACGCCGAGTGCCCATATCTTTCCCACGTAGTTGGTTAGTGCGTATAGGCTCGTAGCCAACTCAGATCAAATACCAAGATCTTGTTAAGCGTGTTAAGTATCCGCGAACGCCGACCAGGGCCAGGCCCACCTCTCTCCCAGGTAGTCTCAACCTGCCCTATCGCTCCGCCACAAAGTAACAGTTGGGGGCCGTCGGGAACCCAGGCCCACCTCTACCGGGATGGAGCCACCTGTCCTTTCAGCCCCCATCTCCGGACAGTATCACACGTAATGTAATAGTGTAAAGTATATAGTATATGCCCGTGATCACCTCCCGAAGTGATCACAGCCCAGTAGTATAGCATGGCAGACGGACAAGAGTGTAGGGCCACTGATGGAACACTAGCATCCTATACTAAGCAGTAGGATAGCAGGTAAAGGTAACAATAGTAGTAGCAAGGACAGGCTATGCAGCAGTATAGGATTAACTGAAAGCAGTAACATGCTACACTACTCTAATGCAAGCAGTATAGAGAAGAGTAGGCGATATCTGGTGATCAAAAGGGGGGGCTTGCCTGGTTGCTCTGGCAAGAGAGAGGGGTCGTCAACTCCGTAGTCGTACTAGGCAGCAGCAGCGTCGGTCTCGGTGTCTAGCGGAAGAAGAGGGGGAAGAAACAATGAATATTTAAGCAAACAGATGCATGACAAAGCAAAGTGTGATGCTAGGCGTGCCCTAACGCGGTATGTGGTGATACCGGTGAAGGGGGGGGGGAACATCCGGGAAGTATTCCCGGTGTTTCACGTTTTCGGGCAGAGGAGCCGGAGGGGGAAAGTTGCGAGTTCGATAGGTTAGGGGGGTGTGGCGGATGAACGGGTTGCGTAACCGGAATCGTCTCGTTGTTCTGAGCAACTTTCATGTTGAAAATATTTTAATCCGAGTTACGGATTAAAAGATATGATTTTCTAAAATTTTATTAATTTCTGGAATTTAATTAATTATTTAAATCCAACATTATCCAGAATAGTAAATGATGACGTCAGCATGACATCAGAGTGATGTCAGCAGTCAATGTTGACCATTGACCTGGTCAACCTGACGTGTGGGTCCAGGGGGACCCACATGTCATTCTCTATTTAGGTTAATTAGGGTTTAGGTTAATTAGTTAGCTTAATTAACTGTTTAGTTTAATTTACCAGAATTAATTAAGTCTATTAATTAGTTAATTAGTTAATTAATTAATTATTTTCATTACTTATTATTATTATTATTATTATTTTAAATTCCTCTTTTTTTATTAAAACGTTATGGGGCGTGGGCCCCTGTGGTCAGTGGCCCATGAGGCTAAACGGGCGCGCGGGTGCGGGCGCTTGCCCGAACGGGGCGCGGGCAAGGCCGTGGCCGGCGGCGCGGCGCCGGCAAGGGGAAGCGGGGGCGAGGCCAGACGCGGTGGTGGCCGGGGCGGCCGACGGAGAGGCGGGGGAGCACGGGGCCACCGCAGCAGCGGGACACCGGCAGAGGCGGCGAACGGCGCGGGCTATGGCGAGCCTCGGCCATGGCGAGCGGTGGCCGGCGAGAGGGGACGGGGAGGAGGAGGAGGACCGGGGTCCTCACCGAGGGAGCGTAGGGCACGGGGCAGCGGGCTCGGGGGAGGTTGGGGAGGACCGACGAGGAGGAGGACGGGGACGGCGTTGACGGAGTCGAGGCAGAGGAGCTCCGGGTGGCGGCGATTGGCGTCGGGGCGACGAACACGACGTCCTGCGGAGCTCGGGGAGGAGGACGAGGACGCGAGGTCCGGCAAGGAGGCGGTCGGTCCGAGCGGCGACGGCGGGGCCTTCGGCGGTGGTGGTGGTGGTGGCGCACGGCGATGACAAGCGGGTGCGGTCCGGTGGGTGGCTCCGGCGACGGCGGGGCGCGGGGTTCGGGCGCCCCCGAGCGGCGGCGGCATCGAGCGCGGTCGTCGGGGCAAGCAGCGGGGCGCTGCCCCGATCCGATCGGGGAAAGGGAGAGCGGCGTGGGGCGGGGAAGTGGGGGATCGATCCGATCCAGATCGGATCGGGAGAGGAGGAGTGGGAGCGAGTGGGGAATGGGTTAGGGTTTCGGGTGTCGTGGGGGGGCATGTGTAGGCCAGGGGTGGGCTGGCCTGGGCCAGTTGGGTTGGCTGGATGGGCCGGTTGGCCCATGTGGGGAGGGGGGGGCTTGTTCTCCTTTTGCTTGTTTTGTTTTGTTTTTCCTTTTCTATTTTTGGCCTTTTCCTTTTATTTATTTCCTTTCTGTTTTTATCATTTTAAATTATTTAGACATCTTCTAAAAATGTGATTGCTGTACCATAACTACCCTTGTAATATTTGGCACCCACCGAACATTTTTGTTTCTACTTTCGAAAACTTTTATTGTCGACATTAATTTTAAATTTTAATTTGACGCGGTTTCGAACTAACGCGAGATTAGCAACAGTAATTGAGGTGACGTGGCATCTTTAGCGGAGGGTTACTGTGGCTTAATTATCCGGGCGTCACAATTCTCCTCCACTACAAGAAATCTCGTCCCGAGATTTAAGAGGGAGACTAAGGGGAAAGGTCTGGTTACGAAATTCTAACGAATCTTATCGGTCTTGGTTGTTCTTCTCGAAGAGGTCGATCCATTACGTTGATGCCTTCATTTTTCTGCTTCAAGTCATCAAGATGAAGTCGGTATCCTTTCTTCGGGGGTTCCATTGTACTTACGAAAGAATAAGGGGTATTCCGGGAGAACGAACCTCTACAAGGTTGACTAACTGGTCGATAACATTGGGGAAGGTGGCAGAAAGTAACTCTCGAATTTAAACTTAAGAAAATATCGAGAGCAAAGTAATGAGGTTTCAGGGGAAGTTTCGAGCAAGCAGGCGACCGTTCGATGCCTGAAACAGGGCGTGAAAGGGGCTCAAAGCAATCGGGAATAAGTATTGCATCCGATAACAGATTTGATGATCCCTCGGAAGGTGGCTCGTGAATTACATACGAGGCCACACGCGAGGAAGAACCTTGGGAACAGGGGGGTGCAGGAGAGTCAGGTTTCGATCCTGTGGAACTGTGGGTTATGGGCCCACCATGTGGTTCAAAAGTAGGAAGGACGCCGACATATTGCACGGTCATGGTAGCAAGGCATGTCAGAGGGTAGCCTGTCGATTATGTCGGCAACAACGTCGGTACCAAGGGCGAGGGACGAAGGGAACCATTTTCCTGCTCTTTAGGACGAGGCGGACCAATAGGCGAAGTTCTCGTCCATCGGTGGTTACCGGAATGTCATCAACAATAGAAACAGGGTCTTGCTGACAGACTTGTACACCGAGGTGTTTACATAAGCAGGAGAATAATACTTCTTAGATCATATAGATCTCAAGAAAGGTTAAACCAAACAACGGAAAGGAAATATGGTTATCAAATTACACAGAACAATGGCAAGGAAAATGTGTTTAAACGCATATTTCAGGGTTATATCCTTTCCAAGGACAAGCGGAGCATGATGTACATGACAGGATAGAAAGTAGAAAACCATTAAGGTAAGGGGAAGGGATTTCATGGTATTACCCATACAACGGTGTCTGGATAATTGAGCAAGAAAACGTTTAGCATTGGGCTTCAAATGTTCTTGTCGAAAATCGTAGTACCACAGACATGCTTCGAGATAGCATTGACATGGTCAACAGGAAGATCAAACTTTGAAAACAAAAAGGAGCCACGAGGAACAACTTATAAAATAGGTCTTACAATTTCCTCCAGGAAGAATGGTTGTCCTTGCAAAAGAAATTATAACGATAGGTCCTCCACCCAGGGGGGGTGCTAGGCATGACATCATGTTACCGGGTCATAAAAGACCAGTGTTATAACTCTTGGAAAAATGTTCCAACCATCATATCTGACTGAGATTCAGATTTGATCGGTGTTAGGATACCTTGGACTCAGGATGCCTGAGAAGGAAAGGTGCAAAACAAATTGACGAGATGACATTGTAAGATTCTCGGGAAATCTACTACGGAAGCGAGTTCCGAAATAGGAGCTCATCATTAAACCCATGAAGGGATAAGATGGTAGCTGATGATCTCAGCGACAATTCACCGAGGTTTCCAAAAGGATGCATTTCCACAAGTATGTGAACAAAGAAAAACACACCCAATTAAACATCCGTTGAAAGGTGCAACCGTAATGTGGGCTTACAGTAGCATGATCAACGTCGGAATGGTGGTTCAGCAACCGATAGGCTAAGAATGAATTATCAATCATTAACTCCAAAGCAATAGGGTTGCTAGAAGTGCAGAATCCAACCAACACCGTTCACTTGTGGGTACCCCGGTTGGAATCAACATGGGAACCAAGAAAGAATGGTGATGGTGAGAGGTATCACTATACCAAGAATTCTTAAGAGGTGGAGTAATCCTCATGACATTCTTGTCATAAAAGATGGTAATACTCCCAAGCTAAAGAAGAACAAATGTTGGATAGTAAGGATCTCAAGGTATAACACGAAATATGAACAAGTTTGTGTTGAACGGAAGGCAATAAAGTGGTCACTGATAACACCAATCATCGAGGGCAAGGATGGTATTTCTCATCATGATTTCAATAGATCTCTTGGAAGAGCTCAGAATGTTGATGATATTCACGACACATTTGTGGCGAGAGTTCATGAAGATGTAATCGATCGGCGACGACATCAAGTCAAAGTAATGATAAAGTGAAAGGTTATTGGAACCAAGGGTACGACACAAACTCGAAACCAAGCTTGTTGTTCAAGGCGAAATGATATGACGATGATGATCGACGTAAGGTTAGTTCATCATCGAAAATTGTGCTCCGAGAAGAAGGACCGGGTAGCACAGTTAAAATTAGCTCGATAATGATATAGCCGATCAGGCTAGGAATGACTTGAAGGATTAATAAATTTGTAAGCAGTGATGGGTTCAAATACTTGTTGAATCGCAATGCGAACTCGATTCAGTTATCGGTGTCTTTGAGTGTATAATAACTCAGAGCCCGTGAAAAATTGGAATCAGTGGGAAGGTAGCACTTGATGAAGAACTCATAAGAAGTTATGCAGTTCCATGATAATCTTGAGATACCAGGGGGTAATACTCGACACAAGATCAAAGTAAAGATTGGACGGGTGTATTGATCCATAGAAGACAATTGTTTTAACTTGTCCGAGAAATGGAATCAAAGAAGAACAATCATGGTCGGAACCACGGTTGCAAGGGATCAATTCACAGATACCATATGTTAGTTATCAAGGAAATAGTTATTATTACAAGAAGCTTCCATGATAGGATATACATCGCGTCCATGGGCATGAACACAAGGTTCAAGGTCGACTCCCACTTCCTCAATGCATAATCTTCCATTCACCTCTCGTATTTCGAAGATGACATTAGTTGTTGAAAGTTTTACCTGGTGCAATACCAGATAAGTATGACTCGTGAAATCTTTCGGGTTCACGCCGATGAGGGAAGGCGTAGGTTCAATCCCATCGAGGCTTCTTGCGAATATATACCATAAGCTTCAAGAGTAAGTATCACTAGCTCGAAAGCAGAGCATGGATGACAAAAGGAAAGGATACAATTTAACAAAGGCATTATGTATCGGAGAAGGACTCACAAGGTGATTAATTATGAAGGACACTGTCGGATATAATAATCCAACAGTGGATAAGGCGATCCACAATGGAGCTGAGGTGAGTATCGATACTCAATCAGAGGAAGAAAGAATGTGAATGCAACGAGTTATGGAATCATCTGAATAATTCAAAGCTTAAATGCAAAGGAATTATGATTTCCAAAACAAGGGATCAGAAGCAGACGTTCTGATCAAGGATGGATCAATTGTATATACCAGAGGAACAATCGACGACAGATAGTTTGGTCGAGAACCAGCTCATGTTCAAAATGACGTCTGAGCCGGAAAGATAATCCTAGGACTCGACTGATGATTGTGAACATTCACAACGTATTGAATCAACGGACTCAAAATGATAATGACAAGGTATGCCATTAAGATTACGAGACTAATGGGATTAACCATAATGCGAGCAAGCAAGAATTTCAAGAGCCAAAGGCTCCATAAGATTTTCGGAAGATCGAATAGTATTTTGAAGACTTTTGTGAAACGCATGAACAACTGGGGATGAGCGGATACTCGACAAGTGCGAGGAATTTTCAATAGGGATATTCATGTGGTAAAGAACTGCAAGGCAGTAAGCTTAAAGGATTTTCGGAACAACAAAGAGTATTTCGGGACATCTTGCAATAACAAGATCAACGGGGAATGATTGTATGAATGGCAAGTGTAAGCAGTTTTTCATAGGGGTTAACGGTGGAAGGAAATCGCAAATGTGATGGCACAAAGACTCGAGAGAACATCGTAGAGTAACTTCGGAATCTTCTAGTGCAGCAGGCGATCATCTGAAGTGAGGGGCTCTCCGTGAGCAAGTATTATCGAGAACCTAAAGTTAGTTTTGTTTTTAGCAAAATCATTTAACCCGAATAGAAGAGAGCTCAGAGTCCCAGAGTATAGGCGAGGAGTAAAAGATCCTATTACCACCCAATGGCGACGTGGGCCCATGGGCCGCACAGCCATGTTAGTAAAAGTTTTGTAAAGTCTAGACTCGACTTCGGCCAAGGAGTTGGAAGGGGGATTCCTACAGGCAGTCAGCTCTGATACCAACTTGTGACGCCCCCGATTCAATCGTACACTAATCATACACGCAAACGTGTATGATCAAGATCAGGGACTCACGGGAAGATATCACAACACAACTCTACAAATAATAAAGGTCATACAAGCATCATAATACAAGCTAGGGGCCTCGAGGGCTCGAATACAAGTGCTCGATCATAGACGAGTCAGCGGAAGCAACAATATCTGAGTACAGGCATAAGTTAAACAAGTTTGCCTTAAGAAGGCTAGCACAAACTGGGATACAGATCGAAAGAGGCGCAGGCCTCCTGCCTGGGATCCTCCTAACTACTCTTGGTCGACGTCAGCGGCCTGCACGTAGTAGTAGGCACCTCCAGTGTAGTAGTCGTCGTCCACGGTGGCGTCTGGCCCCAGGGCTCCAGCATCTGGTTGCGACAACCAGGTAGAAGGGAAAGGGGGAAAAGAGGGAGAAAAGCAACCGTGAGTACTCATCCAAAGTACTCGCAAGCAAGGAGCTACACTACATATGCATGGGTATATGTGTAAAGGTCCATATCAGTGGACTGAACTGCAGAATGCCAGAATAAGAGGGGGATAGCTAATCCTGTCGAAGACTACGCTTCTGGTCACCTCCGTCTTGCAGCATGTAGAAGAGAGTAGATTGAAGTCCTCCAAGTAGCATCTCCAAGCAGCATCTCCAGTAGCATCGCATAGCATAATCCTACCCGGCGATCCTCCCCTCGTCGCCCTGTGGAAAAGCGATCACTGGGTTGCCTGTGGAACTTGGAAGGGTGTGTTTTATTAAGTATCCGGTTCTAGTTGTCATAAGGTCAAGGTACAACTCCAAGTCGTCCTGTTACCGAAGATCACGACTATTCGAATAGATTAACTTCCCTGCAGGGGTGCACCAACTTACCCAACACGCTTGATCCCATTTGGCCGGACACACTTTCCTGGGTCATGCCCGGCCGCGGAAGATCAACACGTCGCAGCCCCACCTAGGCTCAACAGAGAGGTCAGCACGCCGGTCTAAACCTAGGCGCCCAGGGGTCTGGGCCCATCACCCTGAACACACCTGCACGTTGCGAGGGCAGCCGAAAGTAGACCTAGCCTAGTGGCGTTCCAGTCCAATTTGGCGCGCGCCGCTCAGTCGCTGACGTCACGAAGTGCTTCGGCTGATACCACAACGCCGAGTGCCCATATCTTTCCCACGTAGTTGGTTAGTGCGTATAGGCTCGTAGCCAACTCAGATCAAATACCAAGATCTCGTTAAGCGTGTTAAGTATCCGCGAACGCCGACCAGGGCCAGGCCCACCTCTCTCCCAGGTAGTCTCAACCTGCCCTGTCGCTCCACCACAAAGTAACAGTTGGGGGCCGTCGGGAACCCAGGCCCACCTCTACCGGGATGGAGCCACCTGTCCTTTCAGCCCCCATCTCCGGACAGTATCACACGTAATGTAATAGTGTAAAGTATATAGTATATGCCCGTGATCACCTCCCGAAGTGATCACAGCCCAGTAGTATAGCATGGCAGACGGACAAGAGTGTAGGGCCACTGATGGAACACTAGCATCCTATACTAAGCAGTAGGATAGCAGGTAAAGGTAACAATAGTAGTAGCAAGGATAGGCTATGCAGCAGTATAGGATTAACTGAAAGCAGTAACATGCTACACTACTCTAATGCAAGCAGTATAGAGAAGAGTAGGCGATATCTGGTGATCAAAAGGGGGGGCTTGCCTGGTTGCTCTGGCAAGAGAGAGGGGTCGTCAACTCCGTAGTCGTACTGGGCAGCAGCAGCGTCGGTCTCGGTGTCTAGCGGAAGAAGAGGGGGAAGAAACAATGAATATTTAAGCAAACAGATGCATGACAAAGCAAAGTGTGATGCTAGGCATGCCCTAATGCGGTATGTGGTGATACCGGTGAAGGGGGGGAAACATCCGGGAAGTATTCCCGGTGTTTCGCGTTTTCGGGCAGAGGAGCCGGAGGGGGAAAGTTGCGAGTTCGATAGGTTAGGGGGGTGGCGGACGAATGGGTTGCGTAACCGGAATCGTCTCATCGTTCTGAGCAACTTTCATGTTGAAAATATTTTAATCCGAGTTACGGATTAAAAGATATGATTTTCTAAAATTTTATTAATTTCTGGAATTTAATTAATTATTTAAATCCAACATTATCCAGAATAGTAAATGATGACGTCAGCATGACATCAGAGTGATGTCAGCAGTCAATGTTGACCATTGACCTGGTCAACCTGACGTGTGGGTCCAGGGGGACCCACCTGTCATTCTCTATTTAGGTTAATTAGGGTTTAGGTTAATTAGTTAGCTTAATTAACTGTTTAGTTTAATTAACCAGAATTAATGAAGTCTATTAATTAGTTAATTAGTTAATTAATTAATTATTTTCATTACTTATTATTATTATTATTATTATTTTAAATTCCTCTTTTTTTATTAAAATGTTACGGGGCGTGGGCCCTTGTGGTCAGTGGCCCATGAGGCTAAACGGGCGCGCGGGTGCGGGCGCTCGCCCGAACGGGGCGCGGGCAAGGCCGTGCCGGCGGCGCGGCGCCGGCAAGGGGAAGCAGGGGCGAGGCCAGACGCGGTGGTGGCCGGGGCGGCCGACGGAGAGGCGGGAGAGCACGGGGCCACCGCAGCAGCGGGGCACCGGCAGAGGCGGCGAACGGCGCGGGCTATGGCGAGGCTCGGCCATGGCGAGCGGTGGCCGGTGAGAGGGGACGGGGAGGAGGAGGAGGACCGGGGTCCTCACCGAGGGAGCGTAGGGCACGGGGCAGCAGGCTCGGGGGAGGTTGGGGAGGACCGGCGAGGAGGAGGACGGGGACGGCGTTGACGGAGTCGAGGCGGAGGAGCTCCGGGTGGCGGCGATTGGCGTCGGGGCAACGAACACGATGTCCTGCGGAGCTCGGGGAGGAGGACGAGGACGCGAGGTCCGGCAAGGAGGCGGTCGGTCCGAGCGGCGACGGCGGGGCCTTCGGCAGCGGCGGTGGTGGTGGCGCACGGCGATGACGAGCGGGTGCGGTCCGGTGGGTGGCTCCGGCGACGGCGGGGCGCGGGGTTCGGACGCCCC